>NC_134888.1:261713-371713 GCF_041734735.1 Babylonia areolata | reverse complement strand
CCCCACCTCCACCCTCCATCCCCCAACACACACACACACACACACACACACACACACACATATTCAGTCCTTTGCTGATACGTGCAGTTCAGATTTGCGTGAAACGCGAGAATATCGGTCGACCAGGCGAACTTCTCAGGTGAGCAGATTTCTGTACCGCCATTTTCCCCCAAAGAAATAATGTTTAATAGTAGCTGGGGAATTTTCTCTGGACCAGATATTTTGTTGTTTGTCTTGAGGCTGTCATGTATGCGGATTTTCTCTTGTGAATGTGTTCCAACCGAGATTTTTGTTTCAAGGTAAGACATTGTAGTTTTGTTGTATACCCTAACACGGTCACTCTGGGTCAAGTCCAGTTTTAGCATCCTGAATTATTGCACCTATTTTACCAGCAATTGTTGTGCATGTATGAAACGATATTACCAATTGTAGATGTTGTAACCCATTTTCAGAGGATTTCGACTCTTATTTTGTACGGTATTTTACTTAATTCTGATGTGGATTCAGTCACTAAACTAATGTGGCACCATCTTGATTTTCCGTTTTTCGTCCCGCAAAACCATGGAAATGCAGCTAATATGTTCAATGGTTTAGGTTGCGAAAATTGGACATTGCCGTAACCCTGGTTCCAATCAATTGTATCCGATTTAGGCAATCTCTCGAATCAGCACCACATCGGAAGGCACGTCGCGAAGAATGTTTTCAAAAAGATGTTATGCAGGGGTTTTTGCAGGTAATTTTATATGATTTCTTGAGACAGATCTTTTCTATCTTTCTTGTCTGTTCTTTGAACCACATAGATTCGTGGGCAGCGTTTGACTCCTGTCACCCCTTGATTGATTGGAATGAACTTGATCGAGTCTGTTGCTGCAGACAGTGGGTGACTCCACCTGTGTGCCCACTGAGTGCAGAGATGTGACCCCTTTCATTGATTGGACTGAACTTTTTGTCCACAGGCGGGAGTTTAAAACTTGGAGCTGGGCCAGTGATCGGCTGTTTTGGCGGGAAGGCGGAGACACGACTGTCTCTGTAGCGGACTGTGGTGGTCCGCTTTAAGCCTTCCTGCCCAACATGGATATCCCGGTGAGTACCCAGCACTTGTTTGTGTCAACTGTCTCCTTCAATGGGTGGTAGAATTTTATCCAGGGGAGATCTCCTTATCCCTGCTATTTGCCTGTATCGCAACAAATAAATACATAACAAATGACTAAAAACTCAAAGGAATCGGTCACAGTCATGGGTGAGTTCGGACGATCATTGGAATGAGTTCAGATGCCTGTGATCAGGTGGAAAATTTCATTTAACGCCATCAGAAAACAAGGATAAGAATGCTTTGGCGAAACAAAATACACGGCTTTTTCCACCGTCAATTATTCGAACAAACTTTACGTCGAAACTTAGAAGAAAAAAAAATTAAAGAAAAAGATTATACAAAATAATTTTTGTTCATTTTTTTTCAAACTTTTTATTTTTAAATGAACTTTTCAAATGTGCATTCGTACTACTAGCACACGACTCAGCTAGAAGCTGAAGTCGGCATTGAAAGAACCAGAGGTCCAGCCTGTTTGCAGCAAGTTATTACTGCTGTATTACTGGTGTATCAAAGTAGACTAAATAAACTGCAAGCTTGCGTGATTTGCATCATAGTTGCAGTTACCTGTTTTTATACAGTCATTTAGCTGGCGTATTCCTGTATCCACAAAAACCCACATTGGGTAGAAGAATCAAATTCGGTTAAAATACATGGATTTTTTAAATTTTTTATTATTGACTTCATACACGAAGATGACAAAAGCAGGGAAGGAGACCTTGCCGAGCCTCAAATACATGCACAACACGTACTGAGGTTCATTTTTTAAAGGAGGACTTTGCATGGAAGTTGATGTATTTCTCTCAAATTAGATACGCTAAGAGTTTCAGTTTCAGTAGCTCAAGGAGGCGTCACTGCGTTCGGACAAATCCATATACGCTACACCACATCTGCCAAGCAGATGCCTGACCAGCAGCGTAACCCAACGCGCTTAGTCAGGCCTTGAGAGAAAAAAAAGGTGAATAAATAATAGATAATCTTACATAAATAAATAAATAATAATTATGATATAAAAAAGGTAGTAGTAATGATAATAATAAAATAATAATAATAAGAAGAATAATAATAATAAAACAGATAAATAAATAAGACAACAATGATGATAAATAGCAAATAAATGTAAAACATGAAGACACACATTCATACATACACCCACACAATTCTCAGATCATTCTCAGAGGATAGGTACACAAATATATAAGCATGCACTCAAGGCCTGACAAATGCGTCTGGCCATGTTGCCGTCAGGCATCCGCCCAGCAGATGCGGTGCAGAGCACATGGATCCGCCCGACCACAGTGTCGCCTCCCTGACGGAAACCGAAGTCGTGAAGCTGAGTGGTTATGGCGGGAGAATTCAGTTTCAGCAGCTCAAGGAGGCGTCACTGCGCCCGGACAAATCCACACACGCCACACCCGCCAAGCAGATGCCGGACCAGCAGCACAAACCAACGCGCTTAGTCAGGCCTTGGGGGAAAAAAAAAGCAAAAAAAAAAAAGCAAACAGATGTAAAACATGAAGACACACATTCACATATACACCCACACATGCATAACAGATATGCACCGAACATGCAGTTTCACAGATATGAAAGCACAGTCGAATACATATAAACGTACATGAGCTCCAACACACACACACACACTTTATCTGATATTACTAATCCGTTTTGAAGAATAAATACCATAAATCAGATAATACCAGTTATATTTTGCCAGAGTATTTTTCTATGTTTGATAACACTTAGCTCATCCAAAATGGAACCAATCACATTTTCACTAATACACTTACCAGATAAATACTTCATGAATCATTTGGTCATAGTATTCATGTTCAGTTTGAACATGCGTTTAAAAAATTTCAATTCTAATTTCTCAAGTGTATTTGTTTTCATAACCCCATACTTCCGCACCATACAACAAAATAGGAACAATCATAGACTTTTACACGTCCAGAACAATATGTAAAGGTAAAGGTATTCTGGTGGCGCTTCGCGAGGGGGCGACACGCAGGTGTTTGTGCTCTGTGTTTCATTCGTGTTTTTGCTGTCCTGGCCCTGTCCTTGTGCTTTTATATTGTTTCAAAGTGGTGTGCAAGGTGTTAAAGATGAAGAGTGTGACAGTTGTGAGGCTGTTTGTGGTGGTGCTGGCTGTGTTACGGACTAGTGTTTGTGGTGTTTTTGTGTCACCGGGTGGTTTAAATGGCGGACAGCGAGGAGGTACAGGCGCCTTACATTACGACCGTGATTTCCTTCTCAGTTTACGGTCAGTGCACGACCCATCCGCTTTTACTGAGCAACTGTTTCCTCGTGATCTTATTTGTAATGATGAAGAGAATGAAAGAGAAGGTGAGAGAAAGAAAGCACGAAAGAGAGGAAAGAGAGGAGGCGTGAAGAGAAGACTGAGAAAAAATAGCACTAAGCCCCCACTGCCATCTATTATTTTACCCAATGTCAGATCTCTTAACCCAAACGGCAGAAACTGTAATTTAGATGAAGTATGAGCAAACTGTCGCTTTTTAAATGATTTTAGGAACTCGTGTGTGCTTTGTTTTACCGAAACCTGGTTTAGTGAGAAAGTGTCGAATGAATGTGTTGCGATTGATGGTTTTAACACTCCGTGCAGAATGGACAGACTGCAAGAAACTGGGGAAGAAAATGGGTGGTGGCGTGTGCCTGTATGTCAATGAGAAGTGGTGTGACAGTGCGAATGTGTGTGTGAAGAAGCAACTGTGTACACAGGAACTTGAACTAGATACCTGCCACGTGAGTTCGGCCGTATTTTTCTGACTGTTGTGTACGCCCCAGTCTTTGACCAGGCATCTGCTGCACGTGCAGGAAGGACGATCGCAGGTGTTGTTCGCGACCTTCAGCTCATCTCTGCCGACGCCCCGTGTTTTATTGTTGGAGATTTTAATCACTGTGATTTAAAGAAAGTCTTACCTTCTTTTAAACAATATGTTACCTGCCGGACTCGACTGGACAAAGACAATCGATCTGTGTTACGGGAACATTCCTAATGCCTACAAATCTGTTCCCCTAGCACCAGTGGGTGTATCTGATCATGATGTTGTTCATTTAATCCCAGCCTACAGACCAAAGATACAGACAGAGCCGATTGTGAAAAAGAGTGAAAGTTTGGACGTCAGAGAGTGTGGATGAACTGAGAGGATGTTTTTGTTGTTTGATGTTGTTACATCTTATATCAGTTTCTGTGAAGACATGATAATTCCGACAAAAATAATTAAACTTTTCCCCAACAACAAACCATGGATCTCAAAGTCTCTCAAAACAATTTTAAACGAGAAAAAGGTAGCGTTTCAGTCAGGGAACAAGAAGGATAGGAAACTGATACAAAAGAAGCTTAGAGGTGAATTACGAAGGGGACAGAGGGAATTCAAATCAAAAGTAGAGCAACAGTTTCAGACAGAAGAAATGGCCGATGGATGGGTTAAAAATTATCACTGGAGAAACGAAAAGGAAAACAGTAGCTTGTGAAATGAAAAAAGGATGAACAGACTGATTTTTCAAATAAACTGAATGATTTCTACTGTCGCTTTGAAAGGAATGGTCTGGGAAGGGAACTGAATAGTGTTATCTCACAGTTGCAGGAAAAGATCAAAGATAGGAACACAGATGAAGACTTTGAGATCGATGCAAAAGTTGTTGAATCTTTATTTTTAAAACTGAATGTCACGAAGGCAATTGGCCCCGACAATATCTGCGGAAAATTACTGAAAACATGTGCTTCCCAGTTGTGTGACGTGTTCTGTAAAATTTTCAACTGGTCTCTGAATGACTGCTCTGTCCCCAGCATCTGGAAAAAATCTATCTGCCCTATCCCCAAGAAAAAGAACCCAGCCGCACTAAATGATTACCGTCCTGTTGCCCTGACTTCAGTAGTGATGAAATGCTTTGAAAAGAAATATTCTCCGACACCTTTCTTTCTCTGAACAGCAGCTTGACCGTCTTCAGTTTGCTTATAAAGCACACAGAAGTACTGACGATGCTATACTAACTCTCCTTCATAATGCTTTCCTTCATTTGAATAACACGGGATCTTTTGTTCGTATCCTTTTTGTTGACTTCTCTTCTGCTTTTAACACAATACAACCTCATCTCCTTGCCCTCAAACTGCTAGGCATGGATGTTGATCCGAAGCTTACTCTTTGGATAGTAAGTTTTCTTCTCAATAGAACTCAGTCCGTCCGCTTTTATTCTGCCCACTCTTCTCTAAAATCTACTTCTACTGGTGCACCCCAAGGTACAGTGCTGTCCCCTGTTCTTTTTTACACTGTACACAAATGACTGCAGAGGCATGGAGGAAACTCCTGTCATAAAATATTCTGATGATTCAGCAATTGAAGATCTGTCCAACTCTGATGCTATTCATTTCAGTGAAATTAAAAAGTTCTGTTCCTGGTGTGAGAAAAACTATCTGGATCTCAACGTATTGAAAACAAAAGAAATGTTAATAGATTTTCGGAAAGACCCCTTGCCTGTAGCTAACCTTGTTACTGATAGTCAAACAGTGGAGAGGGTCAATGAATATAGATATTTAGGGACCATCTTAGACAATAAGCTGACTTTTGACAGAAATGTTGATTCCATTCATTAGAAATGTCAGTCTAGATTTTTTTGTTTACAGAAGCTTAGAAATGTTGGTATAAATTCAGATACTCTTCAAAGTTATTATCGATGTTGTATCGAGTCCGTGCTCACAGTTTCATTTATGTGCTGGTATGGAAGTTTGGGAGTGAGGAGTAAGCGTGTTTTGAACGATGTCATGAGTGTATGCAGTAAAATTGTGGGAGTGAAACAAGCTAGTATGCAAGAACTGTATGAAAGTCGAGTGGTTAAAAAAAGCAGGCAGATAGCAACTGACGACACCCATATTTTAGCAAAGTATTATGAGCTGTTGCCATCAGGACGACGCTACAGAACTTTTAAGTTGAAATCCAGAGCTCTGAAGACTTTTATTCCACGTTCAATCCACCTTTTAAATTCTTGAGAACTCTGTGTGTGTGTGTGTGTGTGTGTGTGTGTGTGTGTGTGTGTGTGTGCGCGCGCGCGCGCACTCTCATGTGAGACGTGTGAAAGTCCGTGCATGATAGGCTGTACCTTGTTCTAGTTGTGGTGTGTGTGTGTGTGTGTGTGTGTGTGTGTGTGTGTGTGTGTGTGTTTTCTGAGCTTAAAAACGTGACAATTGGTTATAATGAATGTGCAATATGTAGGAGGAATAATGTGCAATATGCAGGATGAGTGTACAATGGAATATGTCTAATGCTAACGTCCATATTCTAAATATATTTCTGTTTAATAATTACGATGTAATAATTGATTGCAATGTTTTTAAAAGCGAATATGTGAAATGCTTTTATTTGAGAACATATGTTTATTACTCTTGTTTAATCAAGTAATCCGCGTGTGTGGGGGGGTGGGGGTGGGGGGATGCGGATGTGTGCTGATTATCCGGTTGCGGTTTTCCGCAATTTATCTTTACTCTTATCTTATCTGTCTATTATAATCAATGTGCAGTATAGTAGGCTATGTTTATAATTATATTCAAATAATGTTTCTTAATTCTTTCTGTTTTTACATTAAGAATACTAGTTATTACCTGCAGTGTGTGGATGTATGTATGAAACGGTGTATGTGATATTTTTTACATTTGTATCTTCGTAATATTCGTAAAAGCTGTTGTTGACTTTTACAGTTATGGTCCCCATGTTGTTTGCTTGTCTATGTTGTGATAATGCACCTGACCAAATTTCTCCAGTTGGAGATAATAAAGTTATTCTTATCTTATCTTATCTTATCTTAAATCTCGATTTCTGGCTGACTGAAGTGACGAAAACATAGAGTTTTGAGTCTGTTCATATTTTTTTTTTAACTTTGTAAAATGTTCCGTTTCTACTAAATAACAACATTCGTGGTATGTGTATGGTATGTGTCATGTCCGGAGATGCAGATGACTTAATACGTCCATACAATGAACTTTGATGTGGTGCATAATATGCTTATTGTGTGCCATTACTCTGCGTCCTAGAGAGCTTTACTTATTTGCTTGTGTCTATGAAGCATTGAGTCTATATTAACCAGTTGTCTCTGTGCCCATCAAGTCAAGTCAAGTCAAGATTTTATTTCATGATGGTAAATTGAATAAGCAACAATTGCTTTTTTACATCAAGCCATCAATGAAAATAATAATAATAATAATTAAAGAGAAGGGGAAAAAAATGAAAAACAAATTGAAGAAAAAATTTAGGGGGGAGAGAGAGAGAGAGAGAGAGAGAGAGAGAGAACAGAAGAAGAGCAACAACAACAAAATGCATATATATATATATATATATATATATATATATATATATATATATATGTATATATACAAGAATACTGTGATAAAGAAATACAAAATTGCATTTCCATTTCACACACACGCACACACACACACACACACACACACACACACACACACACACACACCACTGAATACAAATTCTCGGACACAATTACACCATGCCCATCCCACCCACATGCACATGTTCCCCCATTTAGTGCAAAATCCTTGCCAACACAAGCATATACAAAACATTTCACAATTAATAGGAATATTAGACTAACAGGTCAAAATTTGTATTACTGTTAATTATTTTCAATGAGGTGATTCTTCAGATTTTTCTTAAACACGTTTTTATTTACGATACTTTTCAGAGTGAGTGGGAGATTATTCCATAATTTTCCACCAGAATACAGAAAGCTGGATTTGTAAAGGTTGTTTCTTGGTCTGGGTATGCAGAGCATGTGGTTGTGTCTGTGTTCATTAGTTTTAAAGTGTCTGCAATCTTTTTTGGAGCATTTCCATACATAACATTATGCATGCAAACAGCTTTGTTGAAGTACAGCCTGTTGTGAAAGGATAATATATTAAGTTGTTTATAGTCCATTGGGGTCAGAGAGTTCGGTTTCAACAATACTATTTTCAGTGCTCTTTTATACATACGGTGAATAAACTTCAAGTTTGAGAGGCTACAGCTGTCCCATAAAGTTGACGCATAATCGATTACTGGCAGAATATGTGCACAGAAAAAGAGCTTTCGTGAATGAACATTAAGGATCTTTTTTATTTTTGTTAGTTGAAGTATTCTATTTGAGAGACGTTTACTTAAGCACTTCGTATGATCAGTCCAAGATAGATCTTTATCAATAATGACACCCAGAATTTTATGTGAATCTACCTCTTCAATTTTATTGACGCCTAGGAATAGTGGTTTGAAGTTATGTTTCATTTTTTGTCTTTTTTGTCGTGCACATACATACATGCACTTCGTTTTCTGAGCATTCAAGGACATGTGATTCAAGTGTGTCCAGTCATTAAGTTTCTGAATATCATCTTGGAGTTCATTAGTTAGTTTACTGGCGTCTGAATTGCTTGAATGTAAGGATGTGTCATCTGCAAACATTTCACATTTACATTTCATATAACAAGGTAAGTCATTAACATAAGTGGAGAATAAAATTGGTCCTAAGATGGATCCCTGTGGTACTCCATGATTAATAGATGTAAAATTTGAGGTTTGATTATTTATTGCTATTAACTGCTTCCTATCAGAAAGAAAAGATTGTATAAGGTGAATATACTCTGGTGGTAATTTATAAGCTTCTAATTTACGTAGTAACAAGGAGTGATTGATTACATCAAAAGCTTTTTCAAAATCTATGAAAAGGAGACCTGTGAATTTATTTTCATTTATGTTATGTAGAAGACTGTCAGTGAGTTGTATGAGGGCTGTATGACAAGAATGATTTTTACGGAAACCAGACTGGTCTTCATGGATTAAGTCGTTGTCAAAGAGATAAGAATATAAACATTTTTGCAAATGTTTTTCAATGGGTTTAGACAGAGCAGACAAGACAGAAATTGGCCTATAGTTAGATGGATCAGAAGAATCACCTGATTTGTACAGTGGAATGACTCTAGCCTGCTTGAATTTAGAAGGAAAACATTTCTTATCGATACACAAATTATAAAGATATGTCAGAGTATCTACAATAACAGGGGAAGAAAGCTTTAATATCTGTCCATCTAACCCGTCCAAATCTCGTGTGCCAGATTGTTTTAGTTGTGATAGGCTTTGACATACATCAAAAACAGTCATTGGTTGAAGACTAAATGGAGCATGAATTTTCTTTGAGTCAATATACTGTTTTAGAATACAGAGGTCATTTTCACTGGTCCTGTCGCTTGGTATAATTTTTTCAGCAATGGTTGCAAAATGATTATTTAACTGATCTGCTGTTACATCAGTGATGTTTGTTGTCTTTTCCCCACATGTTTATCATTCAACTTGTTGATGGCTTTCCAAATTAGACGAGAATCTTTTGTATTTACTAACATTTTCTGAAAATAATTATATTTCGATTTTCGTTTCATGGCGTTTACTTTATTTCTTTGTTTCTTATATTGTTCATTTGATCCATACATCTTCAAATAATCTCTATAATGAATTTCAAAGTCAATTTCTTTTGTTATCCATGGTGATTTTGTTTCTTGTCTAACTCTTTTCCTAATAAATGGTGCATGTTTGTTATATACAGAAGAGAATGTATTTATCCAAAATTCGACAGCTTCATCAGGATTTCTTAACTGGCATACATAATCTAAAGATGAGTTTGCTAAATCCGAGAGAAAATCATCATTTTTAAAGTTCTTAAAACTCCTATAAAATATAGTTTTATGTCCTACCTTTGGAATTTTAACACGATTCTTAAACCAGGTGAGACAGACTGGGAAATGATCACTACTGCCACAAGGTGGAACACATACCTCTACAATGTGTTGTTTTGTGGTTGTGTAAATGTGATCTATTAACGTATTTGTGTTTTCAGTAATGCGTGTTGGTCTGTCAATTAATTGTTCTAAACCATGCATAGAGTAATTGTGGTGCCACTTTGGTTTTGGTTTAAGCAAATCTATATTGAAATCACCTAGAATAATAGTTTCATAATTTAACATTATCACCTCATCCATTACAGAGCTAAATCTATCCTCCCGTTCTACATTTTCTGATGGATTTCTGTATACAAACCCCACTATAAGAGTATTATTACCATTAATCTTAATATCTACCCAAACTGATTCTACATCATAAACCTCAAGACTGTTTAATCTCTTACATCTTAATGTGGAAGCAAAATACAAAAGTAAACCAGTAGTTTTAGGCTTAGTTGGATCTGAGCGGATAATTTGGTACCCTGGCATGTGCATATCAGCATCTGTTACGTTAGAAGAGAGTCGGGATTCAGCAAAACAGAATATATGAAATGGATTTCCAGTGTTATGAAGAATGGTTGCTATATCGTCCTTCTTGTTTGTTGCATTGTTTATGTTTAAATAACCTATGCGGAGTCCTTGTTTGCTTGGCCACAAGTCAGAAGTAAATGACATGGTTTAATTATTTGGGAATATAAGGATAATAGAGCAGTTTTAACTCAGTTTAAAATAACAGACCTCTGAGGAAAAAACAACAAACAACAATATTATCCTAGCTGACCGAGTTGACAGATTATATAAATACAAACTGACAATGTGTTCGCAAACAATGTCAAGCAATTTTTTGCAGATAATTAATTTACACGCAAACAACATAAACCTCACAGCCCAGCAACAAGCCACCTCAGATTGCGGTACCCGATGAAGTATAACTCAAACACAAGCACAACCACACACATGCACAAAATGTCAATCCAAATTTACAATGAAGCAATGCGGACCTGGGAAAAAAGTCCAAAATAAAAAGGAGAATCGACAATTCAAAAGCACGGAAACCATATCAAACAAAACACCGCCTCCAACAATCTCAAAACCACAGACAAAACCTATATCATCAATAACACAAGATACAGATATATATATATATATATATATACACATACATACATATATATACACACACACATATATATATATGTGTGTGTGTGTGTGTGTGTGTGTGTGTGTGTGCGCGCACGCGCGTGCGTGCGCGTGCGTGTGAATACAGAAGGGCAAGTTGGATGGGACGAGGACTTGACTATGCCCGATATGGAATCCAGGTCTGTAGGAACAACAAACTGTGGCACCACTACTATGCAGAGAGAAGAAGAGTAAGAAGAAGAGGAAGAAGAAAGAAAGCAAGAAAAGAAGGATTACAACAGTTATGTGGAACGGTGTGATATTCCGTGGTATGAATCATACAATTGTTTGTTGCTGTGTTAGGAACTGAGAGGCCATCATATTTATTAAGTGCACAGCAAATGGATGTAACTGGTCAGTTATGATGCCAGCTTGTCTGGAGGCCTGGTTGTGTGATTGGTGTTGGTGTTCACTGGGGACGTTTGTGGGATAATTCGTTCGTGTGTTCGGCGAAGAATGAATGAAGTTAGGTGCTTGGTTGTCTGTATTAAATGTGGAGGTTAGCTGAGCGTGGGGACGTGATACTGGCCTCGCATGTGTGTTTTCAGAATATGGTGTTTGAAAGGGGGGGATGTACTGACGGGACATAGACCTCTGGTAAACATTTTCTGAGTTCGTGAATGGGTTGCGAGGGGCCTCTTGGTGGGAGGAGGGAGGTGCTGGTTGAAAACGATGTCTGGGAAGGGAAGGGAAGTGAAAGGAGGAGGTAGGAGGTGGGCATGTGTCCTGACCAATAGGCTGTTGGTAAAACTGAGTGGGGCCAGCTCTGTTCTGTGTCACATGACTACTATCACCGGTGTGGTGATAGTTCACTTCATTGTGAGCATTTGGTTCCTGATTCTGATTGTGGTGGTCTGGGTAAAAGTACTCGGGTCGTCCACGAGTTTCGTAAGGTCTGTGACCATGGTATATTTCTGTACTTTGTCGAAAAACCTGCTTTAAATTCATTGCTAATTTTATTGTGCCTTTTTCACTCGGATGCGTCAGGTTTTGGTACAGGGCGAGTCGGGGAGCTCCTGATGATGCTGTGAAAGTTTCATGGTTGTCAATAAAGGTGACATCCATGTCTGCTCACTGAATGGAGATTTCGATTTGAGTGGATGATGGCGTTATTCAAGTTATGACGCCCTCTAGCAGGAATAATAGAACTGAGCACAACAGAAGAAGCGGGGAAGGCATTTTGGCAGGCAGTGATCAGTTCTGCCCAAGATTGTTTCGACACAGGGCCAGCGGGGCAGCTGTTTACACCGATATGTATCAGAACAGTATGTACAGAATGCGATACCCTCATTGTGTACAGGGAGTTTGTCAACTGGCTAACCGTTAAGCCAGGAATACAGACTTTGTACATAAATTCCCCTCGTGGAGCCAGTTTCCTAGCATTTATATACTTCAGTATAGAATCCCCAAGGAGTAGAACAGAAGTTTTCACAGGGAAGTTAATGGCAGAAGTATTGTTTCCGATGCAGGTAAAAAATGAAGGAGGTACATTTTTGTTCCCGTCATTTTTGGATGTCTTTATTTGGTGTTGTAATCTTTTGTGGTTTTTCTTGCATTTCATATCATCTTTCTCATTTACTTCACTATTCACTAGAGTTTGAAAAGAGTTGTATGTTGGAACATCATATGATAAATTCTGTGACATTACATTTTGGTGATGTATGTAAATGCAGATCGGGAAGATCTTTGTCACTGTCTTTTTGGGTAGAGGGGGTCAGCTGATGTCTGTTTTCCTTTTACCTGTTCATCACTAGGTCGGTGGATTTCTCACAAGATGGTGATGTGTCAGTCAAAACAACCGAACATTTTTTGGTTGGTGTTTCATCTTTTGATAAATGGAAAACATTATCGTCCAGTGAAACCTGTGTACAAGCATGGTTAGCTAAAGTCACAGTGGAACGTTTCAGTTTCTTGAAGTATGACTGCAGGTTCCCAAACTGTGTTTTCAGAGAGTGATTTTCTTTGAAAGGATGTCAGTTGTTTGTTGTAAAGTCACTATTTTTTCATTTAATGTTTCAACAGAATGACAAAGCATGTCTATCTTGTTTTTGATTAGTGCACGTAGTTCATTTTTAATCGCACATTTTTCGTCATTTATCAGTGAAATAATTGCACACTCAGACTCACGTTGTGTTTCAGTGACATTATCAATGGCAGTCTCAAAAAACTGAAGTTCGTCTCTTATCAGGCGAGAACGGGCACGTGTGTTGGAGGGTTTCTTTCTGTGTCCCTTTGGTGTGAGACAGAAAGTTCGTCTCTTATCAGGCGAGAACGGGCACGTGTGTTGAGGGTTTCTTTTTGTGCCCCTTTGGTGTGAGACAGAAAGTTCATCTCTTATCAGGCGAGAACGGGCACGTGTGTTGGAGGGTTTCTTTCTGTGCCCCTTTGGTGTGAAACAGAAAGTTCGTCGGCGGTACTTCTTGATTGTTTGTTTACTGGGTGACACATGGCTGCGTGGTGTGACGTCGTTGGGGACTGTTTCCTGACTCAACAGTCAGGGCTGTGTGAAGCGATGACAGGTGTGACATCGTTGGAGGACTGTATCCTGACTCACAGTCAGGGCTGTGTGAAGCGATGACAGGTGTGACATCGTTGGAGACCATATCCCGACTAATGGTGTCAGGACTGTGTGAAGCGATGACAGGTGTGACATCGTTGGAGGACCATATCCCGACTAATGGTGTCAGGACTGTGTGAAGCGATGACAGGTGTGACATCGTTGGGGACTGTATCCTGACTCACAGAGTCAGGGCTGTATGAAGCGAAGACAGGTGTGACATCGTTGGAGACCATATCCCGACTAATGGTGTCAGGACTGTGTGAAGTGATGACTGGTGTGGGAGGAAGAACGACAACACCGCTCTCTGTAGCATGGTCACAGTGTAACAGGCTGCCTTCAGGATGGGAAGAGGGAGCTGTGGGGCCTGCAGCGAAGCGGGGCAGTGACACGTCGTCCGGTGACCTCAGACACACAACGTCTGGAAAAGACTGATAAAGGTAACGGGGGTTTCCAGCAGGGACGTCGCCAGTTGCTGAACGTCCTTTGTTGTTCACAAAAGTGGTGACACAGATTTTAAGTTGCTCACACTCCCCTGTGTTCCACGTGGAGCAGTCAGTGCCCTGGCACAGGAAGGTGCCACGTGCGTATAGCTTGAAGTAATGGCTTAAAGTTATACTTTTAACCTGAACCACAAAAAAACTCTTATCACAGTTTTGCACAGATTACTCGGTGGGGGGGAAATCAATTAGTAATGGGAAAGTGGTTAAAATGTTGTTGGAAGAGTCAAAATCCGATATCTGAATCTGGATATCATCATTGACAATTGCGGAGTACCGAAACACAAGACTGTTTCTCCACACACACAGTTCTTCCTGACCACAAAAGAAACGTTTCGGAGTTGAATCAAAGGTGGGTAAAAGTTTTAAATCTTGTTGCTCATCCATTATCTGCATGTGATAAATAGTTAGCCTAAGGATACTGGACAGTGAACAATGAACAACGTGTATAGAACAGATGGTGCCATAGTGTTGTGTTCCCAAATGGTACTTAATATGCCATGGGGGGATATACGGAAATCTTTGTTTAAACATTTTCCATATCACCACGTTGATTTCTTGCAATGTTTGTGCACTCATTTTGTTGTGACAGGTCAATATGATGACTGTATTAACAAAAATAATTAAACAAAACACAGTCCGGAAAAGTCACTGTTCGTTACCTGTGTGTGCTGGTCAGGGAGTGGTCAGGGAGTGTTACCAGAAAACAGCTACATTCACAATCAGGTTCACAGAAATCCTTTTTTTCCCCAACTATTGAAAAATGTCCACCACAAAACACTTACACATGTATTCCACATACATTTCCATGAATAATTTGAGCAGTTTGAACTCAGTGATTTGAATCTGATACTGAAAATTCACAAAACTTAGGCTAAATCACAACAGTGTTGAGAACAAGCGTCCATCTTGATTCAAGGGAGATCACTTGTGGGTGTGTGTGTGTGTGTGTGTGTGTGTCCAGGATAAACTTTGTTATTTTCTCGTCTACTATAAGTGGCGTAGGAACCAGATTTGGCCGGACGCAACATGACTTATTAGAACAAATGTAAAATCATGATGTAAGTTTGGCTTTTTCATCCAACTTTGATTTACCAAGGTATATAACATAGTGATTTGTTTTGGCCAGAACATTAATGCATTGAAAAAGGTCAAGGTTATATTATTGTTCTTTTTTCCAGATAATTGTTTTGCATTGTTTCTTATAATACCTTAGATGGGTGAAGTGCACTCACAAGTGAGTCTTGGAGGCTTTGATTCTCTTGTTTTACATTTTCGTCTGTCGCGATGTTAACTGTACTAAAATCGCAAGTCATCATTTGCGAAGTCAAGACAATCACATTTTATAAACCTCTCTCCTTCTGTCTGTCTCTGTCTGTATCTGTCGTCTGTCTGTGTCTGTCTTTGCCTGTCTGTCTGTCTTTCTCTCATTCTTATGCGAACGTGGAAATGGATAAGATGCAACCCACCTTGAAAATCACACAATTTTCATCATGGAATTACAACACAACCTCCGGAGTTTCTCACAATATACAATGACCCACGAATCATAATCAACTGAACTATATTGTTCTCTGCTGGTGTTGCACTGTGCATTAGCTGACAGATGAAGTGACTCACACAACACCACCTGTTGCTCATGGCGCAGCCAATTGCACGCAGTCACGATACATATCTGCACTTAATGATTCTGACTCACTGCAATAGGCTTCGAAGAAACAACAACCTTTCTGTTTAAAAGCAAGAATGTCCCCAGTGTGTCAGCTGTAGATTGTGTGTGTGTGTGTGTGTGTGTGTGTGTGTGTGTGTGTGTGCGTGCGTGCGGTGCGTGCGTGTGTGGTGTGGTCTGTGTGTGTCTGTGTGTGTGTGTGTGTGTTTTGTTCTGTGATTCAAAAAACTATCTCTGCCCTAATCCGTTGGTAGGATGGGTCGTTGTGATGCGCTCTGAACAGTTGACGTTTCTCTGTTATCAGTGCCTGTATTTCTTCATCATTCTCATCCAGCTAGTCTTGGTTTCTCTGGGTGGCTGGTCTGAGATGTTCGAGGTCAGTAGTGTAGACCGTGTCTCAGAAGGCCATCCACTGTTCCTTAACACTGGTCCCGTCTTCCTGTGGTGTGTCTGGCACTGCCTTCAAGGTCGTCGGCGAGTTCTTCTGCAACCTTGCTACTGTTCAGCTTGGAGACATTCAGCCTGTTTGCAGTCTTTTGACCGTGGGGTCTTCTCATGGGCAGAATGTGAAGCCTGAACTTGGACACAATGAGGAGGTGGTAGGTCCAGCAGTCAGCACCACACACAGCTCTCAACACTCTGACGTCCGGCCTGTCCTTCTTCCTGGTGGAGATGTAGTCTATAAGATGCCAGTGCCTTGAGTGAGTGTGCATCCATGACGTCTTCTTACGAATGGGTAGGCGGAACAGGTGTTGGTGATGACCATGTCATGTGTGGCACACATATCACGTATTGAGGAGCAGGAGGCCATTGCTGTTACACTGCCAGTGATGTGTCTTCCAGTGATTCCTTCCCATGGTTTACTAGTCTGTCCATACTCTGGCATTAAAGTCCCTAAGAGCAATAAGCTTCTCTGACTGTGGGACTGAAGTTGTTGACTGTGACCCTGGACCATTTAACAATTTATAAGTGCGCAGTCTCACATTTTTTTTTTGCTGTGACTAAGGGGATTCTGCCCACAAATGTTGCTTTTGTTCGAAAAATTTGTTCTATGGGCCCAGTCAAGTTTTTAGTTTTGGGGGTTTTATGGGTTTTGGGGGTGAACGGGAGGGGTAATCCTCAGGGGGGGGGGGGGGTTTGTCACGCTTTTCCAGGGGGGTTCATCCCTTTTGGGCCCCCACCGGCACCCCAGCTCTCCCCTAGGGGGTCCTAAAGTGCTACTGCGGCGCGCCAACCCCCCCGGGCAACGGCTTTAAAAGGGCCCCTAAACTAGGTGAGGTACCCAAAGGGTCAAAAACCCCTCGGTGATTCGGGCTTGTCCCCCCAAGCATGGAAGACGGGTCCGGGGGACCTGCAGAAAAAAAAACCTTTCGGTGTGTGTGGTGTGGTGTGTGTGGTGTGTGTTTTGTGTGTGTTTCGTCCTTGGATCGCGGGGCCATCTAGTCATCCTGGGGGGGGGGTGGGTTTTTGGGCTTGTGGGTGCGCAGATGACGGGTTTGGGCCAACCCGCCCCGGAAGGTTCTGACGCAGTGTGGACAGGGGAGGGTGGCGGCTGGGGGGACTTGCGGGCCCTGTTTTTTCCTGCCTTCTGCGTTGCTTTGCAGTGATTCGTTGGCCCCCCAAGGATTTGGCGCCTTTGTGGACGCTAAACGCCATTTTTGGTCTGTCCATTGCATTAGCTCCCATGTGTCGTGGCTGATGTTTAAAGGGCCTTCAGAGAAGCTTTCGAGTGTTTTGAAGCGTTTTTTTGGGCCCCCATGGGAGCCTTGCCATGTTGGAGTTCCCCGTACGCATTTTTTGGGAGCCGGTGGTCTGGCATGCGGTACATGGCCTGCCCCGCGCAGCTGGGCCTGCTCAAGATGATGTGATGGGGGGCAATTTTGCACTATGAGCACCTCTGTGTCAATTTTCTTTGCCACTTTGCCGAAAAGTTTTTGAGGGTGGTGGTGTGGGAATGGTTCAGCTTTTGGCGGGCGTTTTTAAACCGTCCTGTTTCACCCCAAAAGAGCATGTGGTGAGAACTTCCTTGTTTTATTTTGAGCTTCGTCCCCAGGGTGATGCCTCTCCTTTTCCCAACGTTCTTATGGAGTCTGTGAAGGGCAGCTCGATTTTGGGCGAATCTGGCTTTCACCTCGCGTCGATGAAAACGTGCGAGAGGTGAAAAGCCAGGTATGTGAACTTGCCCCCAATTCATAGTTGCCGTTGAGAAGATATTGGTTCAACGAAGGCTTTCTGGAGCGGGTGGTGCATCCTCAGCTTCTTGTGCTGATTTGAGGAAAAATTTGTCACAGGCAGCAGAGAACTTGCCCGGACGCTGTTTGCATGTCGCTTCAGGGGCGCTTTGAAGCACAGCTCAGCAAACAGGAAGTCGTTGACGGTGTCGTCCTCACCTTGGTTTCGCTTGTAGCCCCTGGGTTTTGAAGAGTGAGCCTTGTGTGGTCCTGATGCAATGCCTACTCCGTCCGTCTCTGAAGGCATCTTCAGCATGGCTGAAAAATGAGACAAACAGGGGGGGGGCAAGAACACCCCCTTTGCTTGACTCTTTGGAAGGGAATGGTTTAAAGTCTCTCCGTTGTCTTGGACCCGGGCCCATCCCATCGTATAGTTCCCATTGAGGTGTAAAACTTTCTGGGACATCCTACTTCGCCTGATTCTCAAAAACCATCTCTGCTAACATACAAAGGGCCCTTTGGTAGATGACTGGGGAGTAAAGGTTTGGGTTCTTTTTCCTGACCTTCCCCTGGAGCTCCCCGGCAGAAAACACCTGTTGATGTCCCGTTTTTTCTTTCGGGAAACCACACGGGCTCTTGGTGGAGACCTTGCTCGGGCGCATGAGAGGGTTGGTAGCACTTGGCCAAGTCTTGCCTGTGACGGACAGCGGGATTTTCCAGATGGTTGTCAAGCCCCTGACGTTTTCCCTTTTAAATTTTGTACGGTGTAGATGGAAGGTCTTTGAAGTCCTTTTGGGAACGCCTTGCTGCCATTTTGACGGGGAAAGCTGATAAAGCTTCCCAGTCAGCGCCAAAAACCTTTTTGAGACCCAGCGGGAAAATGTAGTCTGGCCGGGGGTTTTGCCACCGGTAGCAAGGGATAGCTTTTGTGTTCCCCCTCCAAATTTGGAAATGGCACCCAACACTCATGACTGCACCGGGGGGAGTTGGTCGATGGCTTCATCATTGATGGTGGAAGGGGGGTTTCGTACCTGTAAAAAGGTTCACCCCCATCTCTAAAGGACCCCGTCCTTGTCGTGATTAGGGTAAAACCTTTGCACTGAGGAGTGGAGCGATCGGGGGGGTGGGCCCGAACTTCTTTGGGCCCCGTTATAGAGTTCTTCATGTCGTTTTGTTGCAAAGCCTGGATTCCATCGTTTTGTTGTTCAACAGGAACCCTGCATCTGCCGCAGCTTCGCTGGATGGTGCTGCGTGCGCTGTTCAATATGTCTTTCTTTGACTGTGACTTAGGTCTTAATGTGGGCTCTTAGCTTGGTTTTGTCTTCCCGCATGCTTGGTCTCATGCAGTTCTCGTAAAACCAGTTTTTGTGCCTCCTACAGAACCCCGGGCACTCCATGGCGGTGTTCCCGTCTCATGCAGGGCCCATGCTGCCTCCACATTCTGTTGTCCCACCGGTGGACTCAAGGCTTTCCCCCAGGGGTCAGAAAAGTCTGCTTGATGTTCCTAGTCCAGCTTGTTAAAATTCAGGCTTTTGGGGTGCTTTCAGGGCCCGGGAGGCCGCCCTTTTGGTGGATTGGAGGTTGATTTTGGAGGATAGGCGGGGGTCGTCCAGCACTCGCGCCCCCCAATGGCCCTCGTGACTCGTCGTCCCGCCTGCCCCTCTTCCGACGAAAAAAAAGTCGATGAGATCCCAAAATGCCCAGACGGGGAAATGACCATGACGCTGTTCGGGGTAGGGAGGAAAGATGGTGTTTGTGTAAAAAGGTCGGGCTCGGCACATGTTGGAGAAGTAGTTGGCCATGTTGTTACATTTTGCTAACCCCCATGCTTCCAAATCAAAGCCTTTCCCGGAGGTGGCTGTCACAACCAACTCCCCGTTAAAGTTCCCAAGAATGAGGAGCTTGTCTGGGGTTGGGAAAGTGGTGATTTTAAGCATTCGGTCCTTTTTAAGACTGTTCTTGATCTCTCCGGGTTGGTCATGGGGGCGGGCTTTTTTTTTTGGCAACTGACAATGGGGGTAAAAACTTTTCTTCCGTGGCTTTAAAGGGGGAGTTTCATCGCCCATCAGGCGATCGTTCATTTTCCCCTTTCGGGGACCCAGCCAGTTTGCAACGAGGGTTGTTTTTTCCCCAAAAAAAAAAATTTTTTGGGCAAAACCCAAAAACTGCAGCCTCAGTCTCTCTTCAGGTCCGCGGAACCCCACTAAAAGAAAAAGGTTTTGTTTGCCTGCCCCCCCCCCTCGTCACAGATTCGCCTTTTTCTGCCCTTTTTGGTTCCCCCCCTTTTAAGGCGCGATGTCGAGGTTGTTTACCTGGCTTGTTCACTCCCCCAAAATGGTGTTTGTGCGTTCTTGGGTTTTCTGCCCAAAGTCGCCTTGTCAGAAGCGTATGCACGTTTTCCATGTGGGCAATGGTCTTTTGGGTGTCCTTGTTTTCTCCTTTCTTTCCTTTGTGTGTCGCCGCTTGAGTAGGGTCAGTCGCCGGGGGTTTTTATGTGTTTTAGGGTGGTGGGGGAGAGGCAATTTTTGGGCACTTTTCTAGCCCCTTCCTAAAATTGCCAAAATGGGGTGAGCAGTTGCTGTCCTGAAGGGCGGGGGCTCGTCCGCTCAGGGGGGGGGCCGATTCCACCGTGCCCCAGTTGGTGAGAAAAACGACCCTATGGCCTGGGGGCCCCGCCTGTGTGCAGGTCCGGGGACGACTGCCAGTGTACCCACACTGTCGCTTGTCGCTCGCCTGACGCCAGGGTTTGGGGGGAAAAATGATGGGTATGGGTTGAAGGGATGATGATGATTGGCGCGTGACTTTGTTTTTGTGAGGAGGCTTTGCCCGTTTAAATAAAGTTCAAAAATAAATTTTTAAATAGAAAAATAACTTCAAAAATTTAAACAACTATTTTACACTCACAAGTCCGAGATGCAAACGTAATTATTTAGGCAAAAAAACCATAAAAGTTGCACACACTTTCCGGTAAAAAAATATGAGAGATGTGGATGTGATTTCCCCTTGTTACGCCTTTTTCCACCAAAGGGGCTCATGTACTTTAAAAATAATAATAAAATTTAATAATGTTTTTGGATTTTATAATTTAGCACATATCCAAAAAAATTTTTGCTTAGGTGTTTACAAAACGCTTTGGGTTTACATAGACTTAAAATTTCATAAAACCCAAGGATCCCAACAACAACACAAAAAAACAAAACACCACACCAAAAACAAAACCCCATGTTTAATTCAATTTAAAAACTACATTGAAATTTTTAACACTACCCTAAAAAAACGCCCCAAGGGAAGGAAAAAAATTTATAAAAACCTCACACGAAAAATTCACATTCATATACGTGCATGTGTTATTACACATAATAGTAACCCACTTAGTCAACACAAAAACCCCAAAAAAAGGGGACCCGCCACAATGAAACTATTTTAAAAGGGAAAAGGGAGTTTTAAAAGGATTTAAAAGATGGAGGGAACGAAGACGGAGGTTATGGGAGCTTGTTCCCCCAACGCCCCTTTTGGCATTGAAAAGAAAAACGATTTTTGTCAAGGTTTTTTACTTTTGATGAGTATCCTAAAAGTCGGATCAGGGGAAAAAACAAAATTTTAAAACGGGGTTTTTAATATGGGGGTTAAAAAGAAAGATACTTGGGGCCAACCCGTTGACTGCAAAAAAGGGTCAGAGTAGTAGCTTATAGTCTATTCGATAAAAAACAGGCAACCTGGAGAGACTGAAGGGAGGAAAAACATGATCAAATATAGAAGCTGTGAAATGAGTCTGGCAGCGTTATTTGTTTCGTTGGAGCTAATAGATATTTAGGAAGGCCCGGGCCAAAAGAGATTGCAGAAACCCAATCTTGAGAGAACCAGAGAGATACAAGTGTCTTGTTGCATGGGTTGAGGATAGTGACGAACAGAGCTGTTTTAAACGCAGTTCCAATCGGAATTTTACGTATTCGAAATGTGCTGTTGGAAGGAAAGAAAAGGCCCAGGATTACATCAAACTGCAAACAAAAGGGAAAAAGTAAAAACGGTGTGCTTTGCTCAAAAACAGAGTCGGGAAAAGGGGAGGTGTTGACGAAACTTCTTTGGACCTTCACCTTCCCTCCCCTCCCCTAGTTGGGTTTTAACCGTTGGGGGACCGTGCTGACCTGCCCCCACCCCTCTCACCTTTCCGGGTTTTTTTGATTTCCTCAGGGCGTCACCGAGCGTAAGCCCGTTTTCCCCCCCCGGATTTGTCTTCCCATCTCTTCTTCTGCCGTCCTTCCTTCGCCCCCTTGTTTGGGGCCTTCAGGAACCTTTGGCAAGACCAGATGATCGGGAGATGTGTCCATCCACCAAGTTTGCGTTTTTTCCTAGGACAGAAGGGTTTTGGGAATGCGTAAATCAGCTTGTCGTCCTATTTTAACCCAGCAAAACCGACATTGTATTCTTTGGAAGGGTTTTCAAAATCGTCTTTCATTTTTTGCCTTGTTGAGAGTATCCAGTCCTTTAGGCCCGCAATTCCTCCCCTTTTTTGAGTCCTATACATCAAATTCAGCTAGGAAGCTGACTGATTAAGTTAGTGTCATCACAAATCTCCCTTCGCATCGCTGATGACTGTGACATCCGACATGAGCCCCTACAGCCGAAAAGAACAGGAAAATAGGACCCCCTGTGGGGCAAACCCTATTTTTTAAGGGGAGTCTCTAGACTATCTACTATTTAAGTCTGTTCAAGAGGATAGAGTGGACGATAGGTCAAAACTGATGACAAATCTAGAGAGCGAGAACAAAAAATCTTATCCTCATCAAATCCCCAAAACAAAATCTTCACTATTCTCGAAGGGGGGTTTCGCATAACCACGTCTATAAACTGACTGGTGGGAATTAAAAAAACCATTTTGTTCCAAGAGCTAAGAAATGAGACGTATGATGTTTTCTGCAGTTTTGTAAAAAAAAGACAGATCAGGAAAGGCGATATTTTTCAAACAATTTTGTCCAAAGATGGTTTCTTGATGGTGGAGTACAAAAGCAGATTTTTAAGCTTTCGGGAAAAAAACCCGGGAGTAAGGGAAAAATTGTGACATGGTAAAATTGGGATTTTAAACATCAAAACTTTTAAACAACAAAAAAAGAGGGGAAGGGCAAGCTCAAGGATTTCGGACAAGCGTCAGACACACTTTCTTCCAAAATCTTCACAAACCCTTGGAAAAAAATTAAAACGGACCACTGTACAGGTTCTTGAACGGGGAAGAAGAAACCAACAGAGTCAAGCTTTTCGTGAATGATGATATTTTGCCATCAAGAATCAGAAAATTTTGAGGGAGTTCCTGAACCCCAAAGGTAGGGAGGAAGGTTTTTCATTTACTAAGATTGTTCGTCTGAAAAGGTTTTGGTGTGGTGCATGCAAGGATTTAGAAGAGTGAACTTTGACTTTTCCCTGTCAACTTGTTTTTTCCTATTCCGGGGTGTCTGAAAAAGTCCCCATGACGGGCGACTAGTGGGACGCCGTGCCTCTCACCTCCTTCTCTTCCGCTTTGGGCCTCCCCAAAAGCCTTTAATAAACACATACTCGTAGATAATTTTTCAAAAAATCGTGTTATTTATAGACAGATTGTTTGAAGAAAAATAATAGTTTCGTTTTTTATATTTTTCACAGTTTGTCTTGTTCCCTCAATCAAAAACTCAGCACTACTTGTTGAAATACCCCTGTAAACCCCGTTTTTTTCAGTCCCCCTTTGAGAAAGTCGTGGGGGTTGCGGATCCATGTTCGTTCCCTCCCCGTTTTTTCTCATTTTCGAATGTGTGAGAAATGGGGGGAAGTCTCCTTTTTTTCATCAAAAAATTTCTTTTGTCATTGGGGTTGGTTTCTTTTCTTTTCCCCGTGCAAATCTAAGAGAAAAATGAGAAAGGAAAAAGAAACGAGAAATTTGAACTGACAACGACCTTGGGAATGACAGTGGTGTTTCAAAAACATCAAAAATAGATTTCGGTAATGCAGTTTTGGGGTTTTAAAAAAGGGGGGTGTGTGTTGTGTGTGTGTGTGTGTGTGTGTGTGTGTGTGTGTATCAGTGAGTGAGGAGTGAGTGTTTTGTGTGGGGGTTTGTGTGTGTGTGTGTGTGTGTGTTTCCTTGTTGGTTTATTTTGGGTTTTTTTTCAGCTGTTTTTAAAAATTTGTTTCTGTTTTAATTGTCTTCTATGAAACTGAGAATCTATTTTCAGTGTCTTGCATGCAAAAGGGGTGTCACAAACAGTCAAATGAGCAAACTGAAATGAGAACATCTAAAAAAAATTGAAGAAAAAAATTTCATCACAACAAACATCAAAAACTTTGGCCAGTTTCCCCGCGCCCTAGTGAGGGTAAAACTTGTGAAACACATTTTTTCTATCAATTTAGTAGAAAGTTTAATATTTTTAGTCATTTCCAACTTTCCGGAAAAAAAAGTTCAAGCATAAAATTATTTTGTTATCCAATTAATATAATTGGAAAAAACGTGGGTTTACGCCCCGTGGAGGTCAAAATCGGAAAAAGTCGTTTCTTTTTACACAAAAGACACAATCTTCAGACAGAAAAATAACACACCACCACACACACACAACACACACACACACCACACACTGCATGAAAAAGAAAGAAAAAAAGGAAAAAAAATAAAACCTGTCGGCCCAGAATATATCTTTCGTCTCCTTCAACATTCCGACCCAAAAAGAGTGAGTGTGCCACTGTCAAAAATATTACAGCCTTCTCACTCTACCCCCCCTTTCACTGGAGTGACAGCTGCCCGTGGGTCTAGGGGGTGTTTTCTCATTTTCCAAAAGAGTTTCTCTCCCTTGCGTGGTCGCCAACGTGCCGCATTCTTCTTCAACACGGTCATGCCCAAAATCAAACAGGCTCAAACGACTGGACACGACAGACCCCCCGAAGACACAGGTCTCAATCACTGTGTCATTTACGTCAGTTTTAGTGTCCCAAACTTTACGGCATCTGTATGCGGAAAGTTTTTTTGTCCCAAACTGGGTCGTCTAACGTCCCAAAAACACCAATAAAGTCTAACAAATTCCCAAAACACAAAAGTTACATTACGTCCCCCAAACACACGTCCAACAACCAGTCTAACATCCCAAAACAGAAACCAAAAAAAAGTCACGTCCCCAAAAAAACATTTTAAAAGTCCCCAAACAACAATACGCTAACAGTCCCAAAAACGTCAGTCTAACATCCCAAACCACTACAGTTAACAGTCCCAAAACAACGATACAGTCTAAAAAGCCCAAACACACATAAAATCAACAGCCCAAAAACACTCAGTCTCGTCCCAAAACACGATCAGTCTAACAGTCCCCAAACCTAAAATACAGCTAACTCCCAAAACACAATACAGTCTAACGTCCCAACAAAACAATTTAAAAAAGTCTAAAAAATCCCCAAAAAACGTTCAGTCTAACATCCCAAACACACATACAGTCTAACATCCCAAAACACAATAATCTAACAGTCCCAAAACCATACAGTTAAAAAGTCCCCAACCACAATACAGCTAAAATCCCAAAACCACAAAACAGTCTAACAGCCCCAAAAACACATCAGTCTAAAAAATTCCCAAAAACACGATACAGTCTAACACCAATACAGTTAACAGTCCCAAAAACACCATACAGTTCTAAAAAAAACAATACAGTCTAAAAGTCCCCAAAAACCATACGTCAACAGTCCCAAACAACGATACGTCTAAACACGTTTAAATTAACGTCCCAAACCACAAAAATCTTTTCTTTTTAATGTTTTTGTTTTTACCACTTCAATCAATAAGCGATCAATAAGCTGCAGAACGTTGCTTTCACAAAGATCCAGTTTGGGAAAATGCGAAGGTAGTGGATCAGCAAGTGTGTGGCGATATGTTTTGGGGTCACAGAAATTTTTTTCCCCGTGCACACTGCACCTGTTTGTAATTTTGATTTTTTTGTTGACGGGAGCTGATGCAAGGAGGTCACTTCAAAAAATCAAATGTGTTTTGACAGTATATGAAGGCAATAAAGTTGAAACATAAAACGCCCCAGGCATCACCACAACGTTGGGGTTTTTGTTATTCTAGTTCTTGGGGTTTTGGTGTTTTTTGTTTGCGTTTGTGTGCACCGCACATGTGAGTTTGTGTTCATGTTTTTGTGTGATGTAGCCCATTTCGGATGTATTTCGTGTATGTGGTGGATATGCATGTTAATGGTGAAGGGTGGGGTGTTTGTTGGGTGGGGTGAGTTCTGTCAGTATATGTGTGTGGGTGTATTTGGCGAGTGTGTATATACATGTGTGTGAGTGAGTGTACATGCCTGTTTGCGTGTTTGTTGCGTTGTTTCATGTATCTCAGGAAAAATACATTGGACTTCCTTGGCCAGGGGCATTCAAAAGGTTGGTCTATGGCCAGCAAAGTAGTGTCCAATTCAGATGCTCCACCGTGGGCAGATTGCACAACGTTCATTGCTGGTTTTAACATGGCGTACGGGGTGAATGTGCTTTCTTAACAGCTGAGGTAGAAGGACAGTGTTGCTGGTACGCCTGTCCACACTCTATTGATGTGTAGCATAAGGCTGAGCAGGAATAAGTTTTCCAGGGGCCGATCTCACTTTAATGAAGTGAAGGGCTGCATCCTGAACACCAAACGATGCGTTCAGACGCTCAATTAGAATACTGTGTTCGATTGCATTCCTCGATGAAAGCAGCACTTAAAATATTGAAGCTCAGAACAGAAATCTTATGGTGTGTACCTGCAACAAGCAGTCATTGAAAAACTATAAGCAAAGTTGTCTCTGTACTGTGAATGGGGTCTGTTTAGCTGACTGAAAAATATGCCAAATGTTCTAGCTATTTGGTGTTTCCAATTAAAACTGTTTTGAAATTTTGAGTGGGGTATTAATCACATCTCTGGCTATTCTCATCCTCCTGTGGTTCTTTTCCCTTAAATCTTTGAGGAGTTTTACATAGCAATAGTTGTGTATACAATGTTTTGTGTGGCACGAGTTAGGTGTGGAACGTTTTTATTATGTTTGTGTGTGTGTGTGTGTGCTGTGTGTTGTGCAGTGAGTGGATAATGACGAAGGTCTAACTGATCTTGCCGATTGGATGTCCTTGGAGAAGGACGTGATGGGAAGCCGCGTTTGGCTGCTGCTGGGTGTTTTTGGTTGTTTTCCCTGTTTAACAACCGAGTGTCTGCCAGATAAGTCTTTTAGTGTTTCCTGTATGGCACTATTAGTATTCGGGGTTTCCCTGTATGCACCGTTAGTTCGTTTACAGAAAGCGCGGTGCGCAGGCCAGTGTGTGCATTTTCTGTTCGTTTGATTCGAGTTTTCCCCAGACCTACTTATCAGAGGACTCAGTCTGTGTTCCTCTTTATGGTATTGGACTTTCGGGCCAGTCTCCAGTTCTCGTTGTTCGAGGTTGTGAGTATTGTATTTCAGAGCTTTGCACTTGTTTGTTTTAGTTTTGTTTCGTCGTCGTTGCGTATTTCATTGCTAAGTTAGTATTTGTTTGTCTCTTGTTTGTTATTCTGCTTTAGTGGTTTCCACATTTTTGGTGAAATAGTATTTTGAACGAAGGGCAGGGTTTATGAGTTTCCATGGCTTTAAGTTTAATCAAAGATGATTTTAATTGTTTTTTTTGTTTTGTTTTGTTTTGTTTTTAGTGTAAGAAGATAATATTCAGTAGGGGAAAATGACTATTGGGACAGGTAATATTTCGTGTCGTTGTTCTGTCCAGCAATAGTTGTTTTTACTGTTGTTGTTGAAAAAAAAAAGAAAAAAAAATGCATTTTCTTTTGTTTGAATGGAAGGGGATAATATGATTTCTTGCCTTCACATGTATAAGGAAATCTTTGTTGGATATTGATTTATGTGGTGTGCGACAAGCAAGGACGCCTGGTAGGTTTGCATTAATGATGATTTTGTAATGTGAAAAACAACCAACAAAACAAACAACAACAACAAAACAACAAACAAAAAAAACAAACAAACCAAAAAACGAAATATATGGTAATCGTAATTGTGACATTTGTGATACATGAAAAAACAAAATATCAGTCCATATTCATTGCATCGAAGCAGAGAATATGCAGAAAGATGCGGGCAACAAATGTAAGAACAGGGAGAGCAAGGCCTTCAAGACTCACTTGTCATTGTCCTTAAGTTAAAACCACCAAAAGGAATTTAAGAAAAAAGAAAAGAAAAAAGAAAGAAATGTGTGATCTGTTAAAACAAACAGATACTCACACAACACACACACTACACACTTTGATCTAGATCTATGTGTGTGTTTGTGTTTGAAAAAAAAGAGTGAAATACTTGGAATGTGGGCTGCTTCACAGATGGAAATTGCTCCGTTTTTCAAGCATGCAATATTTAATTTCTTAATGATAGAATCGTTTCTGACGTTAAAGCAGAAAATATCATTTAATTGGGATGTATTGTAATACACTGTGATCACTAAAATAAGGACTCAGTCAGTGGATGTTCGAAGTAAAATCAATGATTTTACTGACCTGAGAAGAAAGATGCTGCGGTAAACTAATGTTGAAACACAACTGTTGGAATATTGGTGAAATAAAAAAAAAAGTATGGTTTGCCTTCTTTCAATTGAGTTAGACGGATATTTTGTTTTCAACACCAAACGTACGGACTACATACAAAACTACTGCACATGGTAGAGTGACAATGAAGAATCAAACGATGAAGCTTTGCTGTCAGTATTATGCTGTGTGTGTCAATCAATTTACCATTGTGTCATAGAACAGGCGTCATATTACCGAAAGGAAAGAATCACTGATATAATCATGTGCAAACTTTCTATGATAGAATCGTGTTGCAAAGTTTCATTGTCCAACTTTTCTATTTCTATTAAAAAATTCAATCACACGTTCATGATATTAGGGGACAGGGCGGGCGTCATCCAGTTAGGTTAGAGTTCGGGTATCCGAAATGTGTTTTATTGGGTTTTAACAACCGAAATCTGACATCCCTGACATCTGACGGTTTGGTGATAGAAAGCTATACAAAAGGATTACAACTCTGATGCTGTAAAGAGTTAATGTTTTTGAATTGTTCGTTTTGCTGAAACTTTCCTATATTCACCAGTTATCCATAGACTCTCCATGAAAAGGGCAGATTGTTTATGTTAGGCTTGAATTAGTTCAACAGTTTTGTGTATAAACTGTTCACCGTTATCACAGAGAAGGATACACGAAATGCTTATCATTTTCAGTTTGGGACAAACGTAATTGAGAAAAAATTTCAGATCGTTCAATGCGGTGGCCTTCATTCAGCTCTCTTTTGAAGTAATAGTGAGTTCAGTAAGTTGTTTATGTAAAAGTTCCTTTGAATACAAACGTTTCTCTGAAGGGCATAAACGTCTTTATCTCTCCATACGAACGGCGAAAGAGACGACGTTTACAGGTTTCGCCCCAATTTCCAGCATCAAAATATTGATGAGGAAGGCTCTTATCTGAAGAGGTGAATGTTGACTATGAATACCACATTATTACGAGGAAGCTAATGGGCTGGGTCATTTCAGACACCCCTCTGGTCATCGAAGGGGTCGTGTAGAGGTGAAGAGAGGGGATATGGCCGTACTGATGAGTAATTCACGGAAAAAACTGTTTTCTGAAGTAGGGCCACCTTATGGCTTAAATGCCTGCTAGTGGTGAAATGCATCACTGCGGATTTTCTTTCGCCACTTCTGTCCGTCGACGATATGCCAGATAAGTCACACAAGCATTTCACAGCATCAGTCCAGATGCCAAACAAATCCATTCGTACATTGTTCCCCCCCCCACCCACCCTTACATGGGTAATAATCCCGCAAGACAGCAAACGTGACAGCGAAAAGTTGTTTCCCTTGCCAATGGACGCCAGATAAGAACAGGGCCGCCACAAATACGGGATGTCATGCAGATGTTGTCGATGGTAGTCAGTGTTGTACCAGCCATGACCGGGAAGGGACTACCAGCTGATTCCTTTGCTGGGGGGAGAGGTGGGAGCGGAGGGCTGACGCATTGGAGTGGAGCTGCTGGTTTTGTCAGGGGCGTGGTGGACCAATGGAATGGACTGGTCCTTTAGACAGCTCATGTGCGGACCTGGTCCCTTAGATTTCCATTAACGTCACATTCTGTTAATTTGTAAGTCACATGGACTGAATTAGGTGAAATTGGAAATGTGCACAATGGCCCAATCATGAGAGTAATTCGTCCCACCCCTCACTACCGCTATCAACAATATTGGCTAACTAATACTGCTGCTTCTGTTGTGCTGCTGTACCAGGTAACAATCACTATTTTAATTTTATATTTATGTGGCATCAGAATCATGGATACAGATCCGAGTGGATCTAAATGTTTTAGACTAAAGTTGGTCGCACAGTTCCAAAGCAACAAACAACAAAATAAGATAAATGAATGGAATAGATGAAACAAATGAATACATTTATTGAGTCTGTTTTATCTCTATCTAAACTCTCTATCTCTCTCTCTCACACAGAACACACACACAACTCTCAGTTACTTACATACACAAATATTTAACCTATCTGTATTGTACATGTATATATTTGTTACCATATATATATATATAACACGTATATGTTTATTTTTCTCTTCTCTTTATATATACATCACCAGGACACACACACAAAGGTCAAACACACACACACACACACACAACTACACACACACACATATTTATATATATTATATATCATACATATTATAGATCTGTCTGCCGATCTATATTTATGTACATATATTTATATGTGGTGGTGTGTGATGTGATTTGTTTATGTATATAGATAAACATTGATAAAACTTGCAGAATGTCCAAAGAGACAGACAGAACCTTCTCCTGACAACGGTTTGTACTGTTCACAACAAGCTCTGATGCCTGTTCTCCATGTTGTTGTTGTTCACAGTAAAGACATGTAGCGCAAGTTTTTGTGGACGTCACTACTTGTTTCAACACTTGTTTGTTAAAACGGCCGTAAAAGGCCATGGACCTCTGTGTCATGATGACTCTTCCGGCTGACGTCACACCATCAGTCTGACACACGTCCACTATATTGGTGCTGAAGGAAAACAACCTGTTTCAACAGACCTGTTCCCTTTGTTTCTCCTCTACACCTTCTGTTTTACGTTCACAGCCACATTCATCGCTGATAAAACTCCTCTCCTCGTCTGCCCCCCCATCGCTCTCTCTCTCAATCTCTCTCTCTCCTCCATCTCTGTATCGATCAACTCTCTGAAATATTGTGTGTGTGTTTGTGCTGCATGTGATAGTGGTGCGTTCCGTGCTTGTGTGTGCGTGTTTGTGAGTACGTGTGGTGGGTGTGTGTGTTTATGTGTGTGTGTGTGTGTGTGTGCAACTACCCCTTCTTTCGTTCAACATAAACTCGTTAAACAAGACAGTTGTATAGGCCCCCCACTCACTCTCCCCAGCAGTGGCACTATGGAGTAGAACGAAGTGTAGGATGCGACCTGAGAAACCCATAATCTTCCACTCTGCCTTGATTCAGTTACACGTAAAACCCTTGTCACCCTTGACACTCAACCTGGGACCTGAAGGTGGCCGGCAGATAATACACGTCCCTGGTACCCTTCAGGCTCAATGGTCAAGGACGGCTTGATAGTCTTCCACAGTGGCCCTCCTTAGCTTCTCGTCTTTCGGAAGAGCTTCCTTGGATGTGAGGTCATTTTGGAAAAGGACCTCTGGATAGATCATGCATGGACATATTTTCTAAATTTTGGACACTGTATGGTCTAACTTTCATATTTAAAAACTTGTTCATGTCTCTATTTAAAAGTTTGGCAAAGGATTCAAGTGTTTTTAACTGACTGTTGAAAATGATTGTTTGACATGATTTATTTCAATGTGTAAAATAGACAATGTTTCCAGTTTAAATATTTCAATTTCAAGCCTTTATGTTTTATTTGTTGTTGTTTCTTTTACTTTTGTTGTTAAACGAAGTGAATCTATTTATGTAACTGGTGTCTGACTGGTATATTATATAGGGGTTTTGTAAAGTAATTTTTTTTTTGATTGAATTAAAAGAGTATGAAGGTGGAAAGGACAGAAAAAAAAAAAATGTTGGACAGGGCCTAGGACAGATAGAGGCCATCACCAAAGGGTTTTTCTATTGTTTTATTTGACAATATAAAAGAAAGAAGACAGGAAAAACTGTGCCTTTAAAAGGTCAATCACAAATGTCATAATTACATGTCAGGTAGTGGATAGTAGGTAAAACTTAAACATAAATAATGCATATGGGTGAAGACCAAACAATGACAGCAAATGGACATTCCTTATATATTTAATCTGTTCAGTTACAGCGTTGAGCTAAGATATTTTTGTGTGGGGAAAGTACAGAGACAGTTATAGTATTAGGTAAAGCTTATACTGTGTCAAAGGGAACTCACAAATGAATAAGTTATCTTGTAAGCACTATACTGGAGTACTAATAATATTTCTTAGATGTTCAGCTTTAAATATATTTAGGTACTGGAGTGAGCCGTGTAGGAGAGAGCAGGATAACTGAATTACAATTAACAGACTGTGCATACATATCAAATTGTTTTTTAACAATAAAATGGATATTAAGTGAACATGTCTTTGGTAAATGCTCGCAACGAGAATACTAAACACAGTTTTAAGGACTATGATCACTGTAACTGTGTTACTATATACTGTGAGTCAGTGAACACTGTTAGCAGCTACAAGTGAAAGCAGCATGTATAATAATATATTTATAATATATAAAGTTATTGATTCAGTAGGCTTTGGTATCAAAACAATGGCAAACTGAGAAACTATATAGTAGTCTGCTCAATAACAATGATTGAGAACTATTCTGGCTTGACTCAGTAGCATATTAAGTTCTGGGTTCATCATAAATAAACACTCAGTAAACATGATCTCGTGTTCTACTTTTAAGTCTCTCTGCTCTACCTGACATCAGTGAGAGCAATTTGGTAAAGAAACACGTCACCCATTAGGATGTTCTGGAACAGTCAAATAAATGTCATGAGCAGTAACGTCTAGAACGTGAATCATGACGACTTGAATGATGACTTGTGTCAAACAATTATTTAACCTGTGATATAATACTATAACGCAATTATTGTTTTCTGACTCAAAGTTTATCAACTTAAAAACAAGACCAAACATTTAAAATGGAGTTCATACAGTTAGAATGTGAGGCAGCTAGCTGTGTAGCGACAGACTGAGCGCGTGGTCCACAAGCACAAAACCCAGTGATTCTGACCAGCTGGAAAGCCTAAAAAGCTTTTCATTTCCGTAAGTCGTTTTTGTGATCGTTACGCCACAGTTACCTCGAAGGTCAATGGTTGGACACCATCAATGTGGTAAAAATGTAATCTGCTTCCACAGCATGTGCTTGTGAGTTGAACTATGCTGCTTTCAGTGTGTGGTTTGTAAAGCACAACAAATTTTAATCTAGCTGTGATAGATACATAGTTGTGTGGTTTTTTAATGTTTTTGAGCATTTTTTTTAATATAAAAATGGGATTTCTTTCAAAATTTCGAGGGGAGGTCACATCTGTACCAGTGCTCGAGCCAGTGAGACAGTTGCAAAAGGTGTCTGCTAAACTCTGGTGTGATGCAAGCCATCGTAGCCAGTGAGCACTTGGTTTACACATAAAAGCTCAGTGGTAATGTGTGTGTGTGTGTGTGTTCAATTTTCATTTAATGTTTATCCTAAATACGTGATATCAGTCGTTGTGTAATTGCGCGCGCGCGCGCGCGCGGGCGCCGTGAGAGAGAGAAAGAGAGAGAGAATGTATATGATTGATGTGTAGAGACTCCTTGGTTTTTTTAAATATTATGGTTGCTGTGTCATGATGAAAAGGGATAACGAAGGAAAACAATGCTTTGTCATTTTAAAGTTTATTCGGCAATATTGAAAACTGTTTAATGTGACTGACTTGATAGTTAATGTTTCACATCATAGTCCAGCAATAAACACAAAGGAAAAAAAAGCAGAAAAATACAAACAAAGCAGAATGTTGGATTCTTGAAGGAAAGATAAAAGGACTGCCTTCAAAAACTCATGATACCGTTTCACGTGCTGTCTGAATACATGGAAAGGTGGTGGATTTGATACCCAATTGTTGTTGAGTGTTGTATTTTCGAAAAAGACCATTGGGCCAATGTGCACAGTGAAAAGTTTTCCCATGAGTATAAAACACAAAAACCTTCTGTGTATAAAAAAAAAAAAAAAAAAAAAAAAAAAAAAAAAAAAAAAAAAAAAAAAAAAAAAAAAAAAAAAAAAAAAAAAAAAAAAAAAAAAAAAAAAAAAAAAAAAAAAAAAAAAAAAAAAAAAAAAAAAAAAAAAAAAAAAAAAAAAAAAAAAAAAAAAAAAAAAAAAAAAAAAAAAAAAAAAAAAAAAAAAAAAAAAAAAAAAAAAAAAAAAAAAAAAAAAAAAAAAAAAAAAAAAAAAAAAAACAAAACAAAAAATAAAAAAAAAAAAAAAAAAAAAAAAAAAAACAAAAAAAAAAAAAAAAAAAAAAAAAAAAAAAAAAAAAAAAAACAAAAAAAAAAAAAAAAAACAAAAAAAAAAAAAAAAAAAAAAAATAAAAAAAAAAAAAAAAAAAAAAAATAAAAAAAAAAAAAAAAAAAAAAAAAACAAAAAAAAAAAAAAAAAAAAAAAAAAAAAAAAAAAAAAAAAAAAAAAAAAAAAAAAAAAAAAAAAAAAAAAAAAAAAAAAAAAAAAAAAAAAAAAAAAAAAAAAAAAAAAAAAAAAAAAAAAAAAATAAAAAAAAAAAAAAAAAAAAAAACAAAAAAAAAAAAAAAAAAAAAAAAAAAAAAAAAAAAAAAAAAAAAAAAAAAAAAAAAAAAAAAAAAAAAAAAAAAAAAAAAAAAAAAAAAACAAAAAAAAAAAAAAAAAAAAAAAAATAAAAAAAAAAAAAAAAAAAAAAAAAAAAAAAAAAAAAAAAAAAAAAAAAAAAAAAAAAAAAAAAAAAAAAAAAAAAAAAAAAAAAAAAAAAAAAAAAATAAAAAAAAAAAAAAAAAAAAAAAAAAAAAAAAAAAAAAAAAAAAAAAAAAAAAAAAAAATAAAAAAAAAAAACCAAACTCACAATTTTTAAAAAGTAATATTTTTTGAGAGAGTTATATTTTGAAAGATTTATTTCCCATAATATAAAATTCAGAGAGTATAGCCCAACAGTTAGCTGCTTCCAAAGATGATTTATCCATCAATGTAATTTTCATACTAAGTTAATGAATTTCCCATTGGACAAACTTGGATGATTGGACTACGAGATGACAACCTTGTTTCTACTGGTATTGAAGGACGGATTTTGGTTTCAGTGGAGTACGACACCTGTAAATCAGAATGAAGAAAATACCCACCTTCCTCTGATACAGTCAACAGTTTAGAAATATTTCAAAACATTTTATGACTTAGAAAAGGACATGTAAATCAATTTTTCTTGCTCTATACCCATCACAAAACAAAATTTTCTGAACCAACAGGAGTTTTGTAAGTATAATGATTCGTTTTGCTTTATTGTTCAAATCTTTATGTTTGCTCACTTAGATGCTTTTTGAGAATTAAATTGCATCGCTTTCCATAATGAATTGACCTTAAAAATTATTTGAAGTGTCATTTTACATGTTTCAGCTATCTTGAGTAAAATATCACTGAAAAAGTTTTTATACATAATCCGTGTTTTCCTCCTGTGTTATATACCAGTTTTAACAGTGTATTTTGTAAATTTTTATGTGTCTGCTTCATGAAGTATACCAAACAGTGTCTTTATTTTTCATGAAGTTTTTAGTGTAAGTAACTTTCAGATAGAAACACAAACAATGATATGGTCTCACGGCATATTAGTGGTAAAAACACCAGCTCAATGAATGATCTGTCAGACATTTTACTAAATTATGATAAAAGTTAAAGATGTAGTGGAAGGTTCAGTTTTGCATGTAGAAGATATGGGTTTAAACTGTCAAATAGGATTTATGATGCGCTAAATGAGGAGTCAGCACTACATTCTCCAAGTTTATTAGAGAATCTAAGTGAAGTGCTGTTCCGCTTTGTTAATATCTGTCAATATCAGACAATTAATTATATATAATAATTTTACGTGGGAACTGGAGGGCGGTAAAAGGAGCGTAGATTTAATGTACATTTACCAAATTTCTTGACTGTTCACACAAAGTAAATGGCAGTATATTCAGTCCTTGAAAGAAATGACTACAAAACAATAGCAAAAAATTGGACATCTTGATTGGCTAAGAACAGTTTTGTCAGAAAAACGTTCCTGGTTACTGATACACAAAATCTCTTGGCTGTGCATTTGTTCTTCTCGTTAAGACTATATCCAACTCTCTTGGGATACATGAATACATGAAGTAAAGCTATGTGGAATTATGAAAAGCCTTTGAATGTATCTGCATGCCTTTGATTCAGAGTAACTGGTTGTTATGAGGGTATTCATTAGATTCTTGACCAGGTGGTATAGATGGAAAGAAAGGAATTAATACGTTTCAAAATACTAAGTATTCAAAACCCATTTCATCATAGTGACATTGAAAGGAGAGATACGACATGCGAAACCACTCGTTTCAGAAAGAAAAATTGCTTTTCTATAACACTCATTTCAAATCTGCTTCCAAGACAAAGAACATTCCAATGGGATGACCTAGGAGTTGAAATGGAAAACTGTGTTGAAGAGTGGTTACAAGATCATGCAAATGACTTCAGGAATATTCTTCTTGATAGCCGATGTCTCTTCCGCCACTTCTGTCAGTCGACGGAGGTTAGATGCCTGACCAATGATCCAAAATTCTGATCAGTACCCGATCAAGAGTCAACGTCTTATATTCTCCCTCTATGACAAGGGTTAATGACTCCCGCTGGACATCAAGTGATAGGGATGTTGGTTTCCATTGCCCAAGGACTCGGCACCGGCCGCCACAAAGGACGGATGTCTGCAGCTGTTGACAATGACGTCAGCAGTTGTCTTCCATGACTGGAAGGGTTGTGTGCCGAGGAGAATAATCTGCTGTGGGAAAGGTGGTAGAGGTGGGAGGGGGGCTGACTCAGCATGGAGTGGAGCTGCTGGTATGTCAGGGGGCTGTGGTGGACAATGGAATGACTTGGTCCTTTAGACAGCTCTGTGCGGACGTCCACTGGATTTCCATAAATGTCACCTTCTGTAATAGAATGTACTGACTGAATTCAGGTGGACATTGGAATATGTGCACTATGCCGAATCTTTGTGAGTAATTCCGTCCAACCCTTCACTTATCACACTATTGGTTACATCTCTGCTTGCATTGTTGCTGCTGCTGCTGCTGCTGGTGCTGCTGTACACAGGTAACTTTCACTTTAAATATATTTGTGTGTCATTCAAAATCATGGATACAGATGTGTGGATCTAACTGTTTAGAAGAACTAAAGTCAAAAAAGGTAAATGATGAATAGATGAACAAATAATACATTTTGAGTCTGTTTTTTTCTCTCTTCTCTCTCTATTCTTTCTCTCTCACACCAACAATATGCACACAGATACATTACACACCACATAATCTAACTATCTGTCTATGTATTAATTTGTATATCTATAATCTATCTATATATGTACACAACACACTAACACTCACTCACACACACACACTTATATATGTATATATATATATATATTTTATTTTTTTATATACTATATTTATATATATGGTGTGTGTGGTGTATTTTGTATATGTATGTAGATTAATAACTTTAAAAAAAAGGCAGACCATGCAAAGAGACATGAAAGACTCTTATCCATGTCAACGTTGTTTCTGTCTCATCAAGCTCTGACGTTGTTCTCAATACGACGTTGTTCACTGAAAAGACATGTTGCCGAAGTTTTGGTGACGTCAAAACTTGTTTAACACTTGCTTTTGTTAAACGGCAGTACAAGGCCATGCACTCGGGGTCGTGATGAACTCTTTCCTGCTGACGTCACCACAGTATTTGACCAACCGTTCTCTTGCACACTATATTGGTGCTGAGGATCCCACCTGTTTCAACAGACCCTGTTCCCTTTGTTTCTCCTATACACCTTCAGTACGTTCTAAGCCCTTTCCAAACGAAATCTCTCTGCCTTTCTACATCTCTCTGCCTCTCTCCATCTCTCTCTCTCTCCATTACTCTTCTTTCTCTCCATCTATCTCTACGAATCACTCTCTCTCCATCTCTCTCTCTTCACTCTCTGTAAAAATTGTGTGGGTGTGGGTTTGTGTGAGTGTGATAGTGTGTGCGTCCATGCTTGTGTGTGTGTATGTGTTTGTTTTGTATGTGTTGGGCTTGTGTATGTGTGTGTGTGTGTGGTGCGCTGCGCGCGTCGTGCGTGCGTTTTGTGTTGTTATATGTGTATGTGTGTGTGTGTGTGTTTGTGTGTGTGTGCAACTCCCCCTTCTTCAGTTCAACATAAACTCAGTTGAAACCATACGTTGAAAAGCCCCCCACTCCACACCCAGCTGTGCGCACAGGAGAAGAAACCAAGAGAAGGTTGCTGACCTGAGAATACCATACTCACCACTATTGCCTTGCTTTCAGGTAACGTAACCCTTGTCCCTTTGACCTAATCCAGGGACCTGAAGGTGGCCGGCAGATAATCAAGTCCCTGGTACCTTCAGGCTCAAGTCAAGGACGGCTGATATAGTCTTCCACAGTGGCCTCCCTTTGTTCTCGTCTTCGGAAGAGCTTCCATGGATTGTTGGAGGTCATTTTGGACAAAAGGACCTCTGGATTGATCATGCATTGGGACATTTTTTTCCTAAATTTTGGACAATGTATGGTCTTCTATTTCATATTAAAACTTTGTTCAAGTTATTATAAAGTATGGCAAAGGATTCAATGTGTCTAACTGTGTTGCAAATTGTTCTGTTAGACTGATTTAATTTCACTGTGTACAATTAGACATGTTTCCCAGTTTAAATATTTCATTTTATGCTTTATGTGTTATTTGTTGTTGGTTTCTTTTACTTAGTTGTGGTATAACGAAGTGAACTATAGATGTAACTGTGTGCTGACTGGTATATTATAGGGGGGTTTGTAAAGAATTTTTTTTTATTGAATTAAAGCGTTTGAAGGTGAAAGGACAGATAAAAAATGTGGGCAGGCCTAGGGACATATAGAGGCCAGTCACAAAGGGTTTTTTCTATTGTTTTATTTTACTTGCTTAGTCTTCCACAGTGGCCTCCCTTAGCTTTCTCGTCTTTCGGTAGAGCTTTTCCAGGATTGTGAGGTCATTATGGAAAAAATTCTGGATAGACCATGAATGACATATTTTCCTAAATTTTGGACACTGTATGGGCATGTTTCATATCATAACTTTTATCATGTCTCTAAATAAAAGTATGCAAGGAATTAAGTGCATTAACTGTGCGGAAAATTGATGCTGTTAGACATGAATGGATAGAAAAATCTAGTGGCAGGCCTTGGACATTATAGAGGCCAGTCATAATGCGTTTTTCTATTGTTTTTTTTATTTGTTATTATTTTTTTTTAAATTTGTTTTTTACAATATTAAAAGAAAGAAGACAAGAAAACAGTGCCTTTAATAGAACAAACCATAAAGGTCATAAGTACTAATGTCAGGAAGTGGATAATACGCACATCATATATTTACTATGGAAAGGACTATCACTTGGTTTGGAGTAGGCAACAATTAATTTAAATATTGCTATGTGTGAAGACCAAACAATGACAGCAAATCACATTCCTAATTCATTCTAAAAAGACAGTACAGTGTTGAAGCTAAGTTATTTGGTGTATGCACACTGACAGTATAGATTAGGTAAAGTTCATACTGTGTTCAAAGTGACTCTAATGAATCAGTTATCAATGTAGTGAGTTGTCCATCGTGATAAATGATGACCATGTTGTCATCCAGATGGGGTTGGGGGGGATGGGGGGGGATGCTCATGAATCTATCTGCTGGAATGCCACAGATGGAATGAATTGTCCAAATCTGGCCACGAAATGTTACGCCGCTGGCAGTTTGGCAGGACAAAGACTGCATATATTGTCAGGGTGACTTGTTTGCCCCGTGACTTTCTGGCTGCCTCTTTTTTCTGAACTGCTGCTGCGTCCTGTTGGCCTCGCACAACTTCGCGCCTTTTTGCGCCAGCAGCGCGCCATTTTGTCACGGGTCCAACTGCTGATCCTCCCAGGTGTAAGGGGATTAGATATCAAACGCTTCAGAGAGACTTTCAGACTATTCTCTGAATCGCTTCATCTGACCTCCGGTGATCTCTTTCCCTTGTTGCAGCATGCCATAGAAGAGCTGTTGGGCAGCCGTTGTTCTGGCATGCGCGCCACGTGTCCAGCCAGCGAAGACGGGGGACCTGCATCAGGATGGTGAAGTGCTGGGAAGAGTGCTTTTGCGAGCTCCTCTGTGTATGGGTCATGTCTTGCCACTTGATGTTCAAGTTAGCTTACTGTGGCTTGTTGTGTGGATGTGGTTTTGCTTATTGGATTTATTGTCGTTGGTTACACTGTCCATGTTTCGCTGCGTACAGTAGTGTGAGGGAGAAAATACTGCTCTGTTAGACCTTAGCTTGTCTCAAGTCTAATGCCTCTTTGTTCCAGACATTCGCTTTGTGTCTACCAAAAAGCTGCGCTAGCTCTTCATTCCTGCACGTCACTTCATCGTCGATTGTCACATTCGTACATGTGTGCTGCCAGGTATAGTGAACCGCTCCACCGCCACTGGTCTCTGACCCGTTGACTGTGGATGTTGGGCTCCAACGTCGGGTTTCCTGGGGGCTGGCTGATGGAGAACTTTCTGTTTTCTTGTGTGATGGTAAGGCCGAAGTTATGCTGGCAGTGCTACTTGTCGACGCTGAGTTGCAGGTCAGCTTTCAGATCCTGCGTTGAGGGCACAATCATCAGCAAACAAAAAGTCTTGATGAATTGTCTGTCATGACCTTCGTTTTTGCTTGAAGCCTTCGGAGGTTTAAACAGCTTGCCATCTGTTCGATACTTTAGGCCGAATCTACATCGCCATCTCTGAAGGCTTCAGTAAGCATTTGCATGAGAACATGAGGCTGAACAGCGTTGGAGAAAGACGCCAGCCTTGCTTGACACATTGTGACAGCAAAAGGAGCAGATGTTTCGCCATTGTCCTGGACTCGAGCCGGCATGCCTTCATGGAATTGGCTCTGGACATGGAAATAAATTTCTGAGGGTATCCGTACTTGGTCATGATCTTCCACAGTCCCTCTCTACTATACGGTTTGTCGAAGGCCTTAGTGGGTAGCATAGGTGGAGAAAAGATCAGCATTTTGCTCCTGACATTTCTCTTGCAAGCTGCCTTGCAGCAAACACCATGTCGGTGGTTCCGCGCTCTTTCGGAATCCACATGGCTCTCAGGCAAATGACCCTTGGTCAAGGTGTGCTGTGAGGCGGTTTAGTAGGATCCTGGCAAGTATTTGCCTGCGATGGAGAGCAAGGAAATGCCCCGATGGTTATCACAGGCTTGCCGGTTCCCCTTTCGCTTGTACAAGTGAATGATAGATGCATCTTTGAAATCCTGGGGGATCGTATCTTCTTTCCACATGAGTGAGTACAGCTGATGGAGCTTCTCAGTCAGCACAGTGCCTCCATCCTTGTAGACCTCTGCTGGTATGGAGTCTGAGCCAGGTGCTTTGCCACTGGATAGCAGACGGATTGCTTTCTGGGTCTCAAGAAGTGTTGGCGGATCGTCCAGTGCTTCGTTGATGGGGACTTGTGGGAGACGGTCTATGGCTTCATCATTTATGGAGGAAGGGCGATTTAAGACACTGTTGAAGTGCTCAGCCCCATCGTTCGAGAATGTTCTCCTTCTCGGTGATCAAGGTATTCCCATCTGCACTGAGGAGGGGGGATGATCCTGAGGATGTGGGGCCGTAGACTTCTTTTAAGGCATCATAGAACCTCTTCATATCGTGCCTGTCAGCATATCCCTGGATCTCTTCAGCTTGTCACTCAGCACTTATCCTGAATCTGGCGTAACTTTTGCTGAACAGTCCTGCGGATGGCATCGTACGCATCCTTTTTTGATGTGGACTTTGGGTTGCTCAGGTGGGCTTGATGCAGACGGCGTTTCTCATCCAGATGCTGACTTGATTTCATCACAGTTTTCATCAAACCAGTCTTTGTGCTTTCTGGTCATGGGTCCCAGGGTCTCTGAAGCTGTACTATAGATCAGCTCACGCAGGGTCCTCCAGTCAGACTCCACATTCTGGTTGTACCAGAGAGGCGGATTCCAGACGATCTTCAGCAGCTCCACCAAAGGACTGTTTGTTGGTGATGTTTTCGCTTAGCTTTGTTAAGCCGTTTTGGAGCATTCTGCCTTGGGGGCGTCTCTTGGGATGGATTCGAATATTTCAAGCTTTCGAGGGATACAAGTACGCTGGTCTGTCCAACAATCGGCACCGCCACATGGTCTTGTTCACGTACATATTGCTTATCCCTTTTCACAGTCGATGACATAATGATGTGATGCCAATGCTTGAGCGAGGGTGCATCCATGACGTCTGTTACGGGTAGGGGGAGGCAGGAAAAACTGTGTTGGTTTCCTGCAGTTCATGACTCTGCACAGGTTCTGAAGCAAAAGCAAATCCATTTTGGTTGCAGTGGCCCACACCGTGGTTTCAATCACGCCATCCCAGGTGAGTAGTCAGAGCCAACTCTAGCCATTGAAGTCACCAAGAATGATGGAAGCTTAATTGCTTTAGGGATACTGCAATGACAGAGTGATGCTAGTAGAACTTAGCCTCAACTTAATCCGGGTTGGTAATGGTTGGGGGACGTAGGCACTGACAATGGTGAGGTGCTTCTGGCCAGATGCAGTGGGTGTGTTCATGGTTTAAAGCATATCGTTGACTCCATTGGATTCCAGCTAGATTGCTGACAAGTGATGTTTTTACTGCAAAACCACGCCAGACTCACGTTTGCTATTCGCTTCCCGTCCACTCCAGAAGAAGGTGTAACAGATCCCGGTTCACAGAGCTCGCCGTCGCTGCAAGCCGTAGTCTCACTCAAGGGTTGCGTGTCAATGTTGTATACTGGCGGTTCGGATGCAACTTAGTTGCCTTTCTCCTTGTGGTAGTTGTCCGCGTATTATCTCTGTCCAGGAGAGTCCTTATGTTCCAAGCACCAATGGTGAGAGGAACGTCCTTGTTTTTTTCTTTTCTTTCTGTTGCGGACCGCTGATGTAGGGTCCCCGCAGCCGCGGTTAGGCTGGCCAGGGTGATATGCGGGGTGGGAAGCAGGCAATTTTTAGGGCAACATTTTTACTAGCCACTCTCATGCCAGGGTGGTTGAGCAGTGCAGTCCTAAAGAGGGCTGCTCTGATGCTCAGAACGGCTACCGAGATCAAGCGCTGCTCCTGTCGACTATGATCGGACCCTATATGGGCCTGAGTCGATGCGTGCAGGTCGGCGGCTGCGACTGCCAGTGTACCCACACCTGTTCGTTTCGTTTGCTAGCATGTCGACCACAGGACTTGTGGGGTGATGAAATGATGCAGATGAAAGGTAATTTTGATGACTGATGACTTGCGCGATGAGTTTGTTTAAAGTGAAGAGTGAGTTGCGCAACGTCGGACCTGACTCTCTCGTCGGGTCCCACCAATTTCAGTGGAAGACGAAGTCAAGACGAAAGGAGGATGAGTACGGATGCAGGGATGACCTGGATAGCCTTTTCAGGTCTCATCTTGCCTCTGTGCACTCTCAGTGCGTTGCTGTACCGCCTTCGTCTCACGTTTGAACCGACAGGTTTCTTCGCAGATTCTGCCGGATCCAGACTTCGCATGCATGGGTAGACACACCCCGGGAGCCAACTGCCGTGTGGCAGGCTAACAGACGGGTCGAGAGCTAGATGGCCGTCGGTGGATCTCTGAGCCAACGCCCTTTTATGGATCTCCATAAGGGTGTCTACCACTCCGCCTCACCAGTCCCGGAAGGGAGCGGTGGGAGTGCCGGTTAGTCGACGGCAACCCGACCCTGAACAGGTTGTACTGGATTACAGGTTACCAGTAGCAGATCTAATGACATGACCTGTCGGTAAACTAATGTTATAGTCATTTGAAGAATATCAGAAGTTACAGTTCCATCACAGGGTGTTCACCACAGATGAATGGAGTTACACTGTGAATCAAATGTTACAGTCGTTTGGAAGATATTATCCATAATTCTAAGTTCCTTACACAGGGTGACTACACCTCAGTGACAGAGCAGTCCTGAAAGCAAGCACAGTGTGTGGACACCAGTTTTGACCCCACAAACTGGAGAGTGATTGTTCTGTATGCCATGCACTTTTTGGAGAGGTCCAAACCATTCAACGTGTTTATAAATCCCTGAAATGACAGTACAAATCAGAACATTCCAGTCAGTTTAGAGAGGTTTGTGTGGCTCTGAGGTTAGTACAAGTGACACAGTTGAGCTCTGTGACAACACTGTGACAATGTTGTAGATATGGAATGTGCCAACACCATGTCTGAAGCACTGAGATTGTCTGAATCAGCAGTTCTTGCTGTCACTTGTAAATGACAACGTTGTTCAACAGCAATGTTCACTGACACAGTTGAAAGTGTTAGTCACATCCAGATTTCAGTTTTTTTCAAGGGACAAGCTTGTGAAAAAAAGCATTTCCAATGCAAAACAATAATATTCATGACAGAACAGTTGATTACAGTATCAACAGCAACAGTGAGGACTGAGAATGTCATTGATTCAGTGAGAACATTTGTGATGGCAGCATAAATGGCTTGTCCATGTAAGATTATGTGACAGCAGTGTCACTGATGTTTCAAACACAAGTTTGGCCAGAAGTATCTTCAACACATCATAGTGAACCATAGAGTAAGGCGTCTTACGTGAACATCTAGATGATCGTAGCAAAAGGAATGTGGACTGTGGTAGCAGATGTGCTTGTTAAAAAAGTGACACCAGATAAGTCTAGGGAAATGTGGAAAGGAAAGCAAGCCAGAACAGGCACCTAAACTGCATTCACACGCACCAGTGAAAGAAAGGGTCATCCACAGACTGACAAAAAAAAAAAAAGTTACACCCCATATTTAACAGGTGAACAATATTGGAACTGACAGATATTTTTAAAAATAAAATATATATATATTTATGACCCTCTTTCGTTCGCAAAAACTATGGCAGTTCAAGTGATTAACAGACTGTGGTTTGTAAAACAGGGGCGTATGCCACCGTGCAAAATCACCAACCCAGAAAACCATCAGTCATTGACAGTACTCAACAAGGAAAAAAAGAATGAATCTGTGATGTTATTCGGAAAGAAACTTCGGGTTCTTTGGAGGGCTGACTGGTAAAGCAGCAAAGACAGAGCTGCGATTCTCAAAGTTAAGGAATCAAGTCAGAGATATTTGGAAGTTTGCTGGGTGTGGGAAGGAAACACATTGATTCCAGCGGCAGTGAACTCAGAGCCACATTATCACTGAGCTGGGCAAAACTGAGGACGCTAAAGATACAGACTAGACAATTAGGATGACATCTTGAAAGCGAATATAAAGAGTGGATGTTCAAAAGGAGCTAATGTGTGGAGAAGGCCTAAGTCGCCAACTAGACATATTTATTGTTCAGGTGACAAAACAGAGACCACACGTGAATAGCAAGATATGTTGCACGTGTCGCAGCTTACCAACGTTTGTCCCAAACACCCAAATGCTAAGAGAATTGTTCCTGATTTGTATTGTAGAAGCCAAAAGACAGCAATGAGAAACATCTGGATAGTTTGGATCCATTCCGAGGCAGATACTGGGCACTAACTCGATGGACTGGAAAGGGAAAACAGTGAAATTTTTCCATTTTGGAGACTGCGATTTTCTGAGGAAAATGTATGATTCTGAGGAAATGTGTGGTTTGTTCAGGAGCGTAGAGTTGTCATCCTTGTCTTCTGTGTGAAGGCGCCAATAAAAACAGAATTTCAGATCAGTCCTGAATACACGGACGGCAGTCCAAATACTTAGAACTCTGAAAAGCATAAAAAGAGGACCTTGCCTGGTTCAGAGAATCTGGTGGAAGGAAAGAAGATGCAAAGAATTTCAGAAATGTTGTTCTTTCCAATGTCTGGGACAGGAAGGTGAAGCACTGATGGCTCCACCCACTTACCCTTCTCACTATTTTAGGAATTGTGAAAAGACCCATGACCTTTTACAAGTTGAGTGCTAGGACCTGGACAAAAGGATAAGCTTGTGCTCTAGCTAAAAGAGGGAAAATTCCGTCAGTGTAGGCACAAGTGTAGGATTCAGACCAAAAGCTGTCAGGCTGATGAAGCGCCTCTGTGACAGACAGACAGAAAAACAAGACCCCTTCCTTGAGAGGCCTTGAACCTTTCAACATGAGGCACCAGTTGTGGACAGGTAGAGCTCCTTGAGAGGCCTGTAGACAGAGTAGAGCTACTTGAGAGGCCTTTCAACCTTTCAGGATACATGGGCACCAGTTTGTGGACAGAGATAGAGCTACTGAGTGGCCTTCAACCTTTCAGGGAAACATGAGGCACCTGTGTTGTCAGAGTAGAGCTCCTTGAGAGCCTTGAACCTTTCGGAATACATGACGGCGCCAGTTGTAGACTGAATTGAAATCCTTCGAGAAAGCCTTAAACACCAATTTCAGGAAAAAAGGGCACCAGTGGCTAGACTAGAAGTATGAGCTCATTGGAGGCCTTGTAACCTTTCAGGAAACATGAGGAACTGTTGTAGGACTGTTTAGAGCAGTGCTGTACAAATACTACATTGTCATGTCAGGCCTACTTCAGTGGTTATAATTGTGTTGGCATTCATTGCAGTGAATTATTTGCAACATTGGTACTCAGTGATATTTGTGAGAGTAGAGAATGGAGAGGCATATGAAACTGCTCCCTGATGGATATGAAGGTTCACTAGTTTGCCACAGCATTCAGAAGGAAAATACTCATGCTGAATCAGCACTTTTCATGGTCCCCATCAACATGTATCATCAAAAAAAGCTGATCTGCTGAAATGAAAAACTTGGTGAGATTGAAGAGCCATTTCAAAACATACATAGTCTGTTTCAGGTCATACTTCAGTCATTGCGCAAATTGTCACACAAAACTGATCCTTCTTGAAGGAGCAATTGTGTGGACGTGGATAATGATAGTGGTGGTTTGGATTAGCCTTACATGGGAGTGCAGGAGGGCTGGATGGCAGGCCAGTGCCAGTCAGCTGAAGTGCAGGCTATGGGCCATGAAAGAGGACAATGAGAGACTGAAACAAGTATGACGAACAGTGGACACTGGCATCCCCCAGACAGCATGACCATCACTCCCAAAAAAAAAAAAAAAAAGAAATGAAATGAGGAAAGAGTGATTGAACAGATTATCATCAATCCGTAAATAATCACTTGACTTTCTTAGTCCCCTGAAACTGTATTCAAGGCAAGGCAAAAATTGATATTTATTCAGCGTAAAAAGAGTAAGCTTTATTCATCTGCTTTTCCCACCTCGCCCCCATTAAAAATAGAAGACAATGTATTATTAAGAAAGAAAGAATAGAAATGCATTATCATGACTACATTAACATTACTTGCAATACAGATGTGCGTGTGATGGGTGGTGTGTGTGTGTGTTGTGATGTTTGCAGTTTGTTTTTCCTCCATCATACAAGCTGACCTGCTCACCGCATCCCTTCTCTGAATGTGTGTAATTTTTGTCAGCTTTGTGTAGTTAATTTGTCCGCAGTCCTAAATCAAGCGATTGTGTGTGTGTGTGTTGGGTGTGTGGGGGTGTGTGTGTAGTGAGGGATAGTGAGAGGGGAGAGAGAGAGAGGGAGGGAGAGAGAGAGCACTGGTAAATAATTCCAGAGTGAGTGAGAGAAAGAGAACTCTGAACTCATTTAATTTGTTGTATAAACCCTTCCTACCATCCTCTCTCTTCTCTCCTCTCGCTCTCTGTTTGTTCATCTCATTGGTTTGCTTTTTTCCTGATTGCTGTACTCTGTTGTGGAAATTGTTTATGTGTTATGTGAGAAGTGCATGGAACGCTTGTTTAAATAAAAAAAAAAAATTATTTAATTTATAAGATATTACAAATTTTCTTCCAATACAAAATTTCCGTTGTTCAAGTGCGCAATGTGAAGAGGAAGTGCGCTTTTATACTGTTCATTGATCTATGTGCTTACTTCTCTGCATGTTTCAAAAAACAAGTTTTGTGTGTTTTACGTTTCATTTTGAAATAGCTCCCTTCTCACAGTTGATTTGTAGTCAGTTTACATCTTTTGTGTGTGGAGGTTGAATAACTGCTAGTTTCCATCTTTCGTCTGTGTTGGCTGTATCACATTAATATAGTAGCTGTTATTTTATATCGTGTGAGTGGGCAGTATAACATTAATAAGTAGCATGTTATCTATATATCGTGTGAGTGGGCAGTATAACATTAATAAGAGTAGTTATCTATATATCGTGTGAGCGGGCTGTATACATTAATAAGTAGAACAGTTATCTAAAATCGTGTGTGTGGGGGGTAGTATAACATTCATAAGTTGCTGTTATCTCAACAATACCGTCACATGCAAGTCCCTGCCGCCTCTGCATCGAGTCAGATCTGACAGGCGATATCACGCCTCTGCATCGAGCTCAGTCTGACAGGCGAGTTTATCTCCGCATCTGCATCGGCAAGATCAATCAGCCAGGCGATATCACGCACTTGCTTCGAGATCAGTGGACAGGCGATTTCATCGACTCTGACATCGAGCTACAATCAGACAGGCGATCTCAACGCCTCTGCATCGAGCTCAATTCAGACAGGCGTTTCAACGCCTCTGCATCGAGTCATCAGACAGGCGATTTCACCGCACTCTGCATCGAAGGATCAATCAGACAGGCAATATCACCGCCTCTGCTTCGAGCTCAGTCGGACAGGCGATATCTAACGCCATCTGCATCGAGCTCAATCAGACAGGCAACAATCACCTCATCTGAATCGAGCTCTATAGACAGGCGATACACCGTCCCAGTCTGCGTTGTGTGTGTGAAGCACCACATCGAACAAGAGGCCGGATTGGCTTTTCCGTCAGTGCTCGCGCGGTTTGTCCCCATTCAGCTCAGTGGGTTGCACGTGTTACTGCTGAGCCATTTTCATGTTACTATTTTCAACAGAGAAAACTGGCCCAATTATGCTTTCCGGCCAACTGACAGTGTATGTCAAAAAATGATATAAACGTATGACTAAACATACAACGCAATTGGTCTGACCAAAGGTTTTCAACTGAAAACAGACCACACATTTAAACTTGGAAAGTAATTTACTGTAGAATGTGAAGGCAGCCAGCTTGTGGCGTACGACTGAGGTGTGGACACAAGCACATTTACCGTGGATTCTGGCCAGCTGTTAGTGTTGAGCGACCAATCGACTTCACGCCCATAAAATAAGTTCATATAAATAAGGTCAAGTTGTGGTGGTGTGGTCTTTTACAAACGGTGCTTTCGGCCTTCACGCCCTTAGATAAGGTCAAGGTCTAGTTGTTGGGGCAGTGGTCTGTTTTAAGCTTTAATTTCATCGTTCATTTCAAAAGTCGAATGTGAGCTGCGTTTGTCACAGTTATCTCGACAGGTCAATGGTTGGACACCGTCACTGCAGTAAAACTGTCATCTGCTTCACAGAATGTGCTGTGAGTTGTAACTATGCTCTTTTCAGTGTGTGTGTTGTGTGTGTGTGTGTGTGTGTGTGTAAAAACAACAGACATGATCTGGCAGTGATTGATACATAGATTGGGTTTTTTTAAATTTGGGAGCATTTGTTTAGAATTGGCTTTCTTTCAACATTTCGAAGGGTGTCACATCTGCCACCAGTGTAGAGCCAGTGAAGACAGTTGCATATAGGTGTTGTGTGTGTGTGTGTGTGTGTGTGTAGTGAGAGAGAGAGAGAGAGAGAGAGAGAGAAAGGAGATGTGTGGACGGTAGTAGAGGACTCTGTGGTATGTTTGACTTTGTCATGATGAACACGGCATTAAACGAAGAAAAGATTTGTCATTCTAAAATTTATTCTGTGCTATGTTGAACACTGATTTATGCTGACTGACTAGTTTAGTATAGTAAGGTTCACTCAAGGTTCAGCGAACATTTTCACGTGCTTACATAATATATTGAAAGTGGGTGGGGGTGCTAGCGATTGTTTGAATGTTGTATTTTCCGAAAAAGAACCACTTGAGCCAGTTCAGTGTAAATCATTTACACTGAATGTTATAAACACAAAACCCTTTTAATGGCAAGTCCACGATTTTTTTAAAAAGTAATATTTATCTGAGAGAGGTCAATTACTGTCCACTTTAAGAGAGTGTCAAGCAAGGCAAAAATGACACTTATTCAGCGTTTTTAAATGTTTATTTCCCATATTTATTATTAAGAGGAAGTATCTCAACATTTAGCTGCTCCAATGAGATATATACATCAATGTTAATTTCCAAACTAAGTTAATAATTTAGCATTGAGACAGTACTTGATAAGATACGGACTGGGGTTGGTAATCAGTTATTCAGTTATTTATTAATGTAGAGTGCCAAGTTTTCTGGATAAAAAATTAGAAATGCAACAGGAAATTTCATGTCAGGGTTTAGGTTTTCATGTCGGAATCAGTCATTGATGGATCCAGTTTTTTATTGACCCTATCTGTGTGGATGACAGTTTTGAAAATCGTTTCATAAAATCAGTCATGCTAACAGGGCTTTGATAAGTTAGGTTATCTCTGGCATAAAATTCACACTACAGTTCACAGAAGAAGATGAAATATAGTCTTTACATAGTTGCTAGCATTTTGACCATTGCTGATTTTGAATTATTGTGTGCTCCACAGTGGAGATTGTGCCAATTTGCTTATAATTCATGTTTAGAATTAAAACATGTCGCACATTACGCCCAACGTGAAACGGTGCTTTAGGAAATCTTTAGACATTCTGCAACTGTGAGGATTTGTTACTGTTGTCTCTTTGTGTAAATGTGGAAATTTGATATATACAACCACCTGGAAAACCACACAGCTTTCCAAATAGTATTACAACAAACCGCCGGAGTTTCTCACAATAAAACGGGGACCACAATTGTTAATCAATGAGCTAAGTTTTGCTTCTCTGGAGGTGTTGCACTCTGTGTAATATGAGCTGATAGATTAACTGAGATAATCAGCCAGCACCACATGTCTATCTTGGCACAAGGCAAATTTCACGTTGTCTTGAACAAAATATATGCACTTTAGAATTTGACAACTACATTAGGCTTTGTGAAAAAACACGACACCCTTTATGTTAAAGCATTAAGGGGACCAATCGTCCTTAGTGTGTTGCTGTGGGTGTTTGTGTTTGTGTGTGTGGACGGGGGGCAGGGGCGGGGAGTGACGCATTGGCATGTATGAGGGACTCAAAATCACGTGTGTTCAAAGATAATTGTGCTCTGCCCTAATCCGTTGGTGATTGTGAAACCTTGTTATTCACTGGATAAAGACCGGATTATGGTTATCTCGAGAAGTAGCGACACTGATATAGTATTAATGATTATAACACCTTCGTTTGATGCATTCACAGTTTTAGAAATATTTCCAAAACATACAATGACATAGAAAATTACATATAAATTCAATTATCTGTCTCTTTCCCCTCACATAACAAAAGTTCTGAACAACGGAAGTTTTGGCAAGTAAACTGATAGTCTTTGCTTTACTTGTGTTGATCTTCATGTTGCCATTTTGATATATTTAAGAATAAAATATAGTCATTATCCGGAATTCACAGAATCATTTTCTTCTCTTACAAAAGGTTGTGTATATTTCATTGTCCATTCAGCAATCTCAAAACTGGAAACAGATTTTTTTTCTTATTGTCATAAGGTTTCTCAGTGTACAACTGAGATGTTTCAAACCAAGGTATTGCACAGGACTTTCTACCAACTCAACAGATTATACGGTTTTGCATAGATTACCTGAGTTTACTATTTGTTTTACTATTCGTGAGGAAGATGAGCAGTCTATTGTTCTCATGTTGTATGACGCAATGGTGGTCCACCGGTTTTGGATCTACAGTTTGCAGCACACCTTCAAGGAGAGGTGCCAGCATTGCGGAAACTTTTTATTTAGATGAGGAAACATTGTATTATTTGGTATAAAAGAAAATCTATAAACTGTTAAAGCGGTGGATAGATTATGCTTTTTAAGATAAATTAATTATTTTCCAAAGATTGTAAATTGCAATATGTACAGCCAGCTATAACAAGCTTTTTACTTGCTCTTCTAAATCAAGATATTCTGAAGAACGTACATAGCAAATATGAACTATCAAGAAGACTGCGTGTGGTAAAATGATGGCACGTTCTACCACCTGTCCAGTATTAATGTCTTTTTCTTTGTCCACTTTAGTCTTTGTGTGATCTTATTCATCGTTTCCTGGTGCACCTTACTGCTTACCATGAAGTTGTTAAACAAATATGTGTTTACCTTAGTCACAATATGTGTTTACCAAACATTTGTATGCATAAAACCAAGCATCGAAATGAGAGTCAAGACAATTAGATGAGAGGTCCATCCAACGTGGTGTGTGTGGGTGTGTTGTGTGTGGAGTGTGTGGAGGAGGGGGTGTTAGGTTGTGGAACAACTGATAGGAGAGCATGATGAAAAAGTGGAACATGGGGAATTAGGGAATATGAAGTGGAAAAACATACCTATTATCAGTTATTTATGTTGATGATTTGATTATGACATGGCCTTTGTGGTGGGGGGGGGTGTACCCGAAACTTATTTGTTGCAAAGTCTCCTTTATTTCGCTTTGTATGTGTGAATGGTGTACTTATGTTTAAAATGGTTACAATTAGTGTTCATAAAAAAAAAAAAAAAATAATAAATATATATTTCATTGTCCAGCCAGAATTGGCTTAATATATTAACAAAAGCTAGGTGTGAAGTATAGAAAAGTCTTTGAAATGTATCTGCATGAATATGATCAAGCGTATACAGGTTGTTCTGAGGGTTATTCTTAGATTTCCAGACCAGGTGTGATAAAGAAGACAGAAAAGGAAAATAATGTTTCAAAATACTATAGTATTCCAACCCATTTTCAATAATAGTGACATTGAAAGGAGTGCTGACTGCGAAACCATCGTCATGAAAAACATGTTTTCTGAAAAAAAACACTCATTTCAAAATCTGCTTCCAAGACAAGAACGATTCCACTGGGATGACCAGGAGTTGAATGGAAAAACTGTCTGTTTGTAGAGTGGTTATCAAGATCATGCAAATGACTTTCAGAAAACATCTCATGGTCGCCGATTTCTCTTCACGCCACTTCTGTCAGTCGACGGAGTTGCAGACCAGATGATTCACACAATTCTGCATCAGATCCAGTCCCCAAAAGGATATGGACATCATAAATTCTCCATCTCTGTCAAGGGGCGAATGTCTCGCGCTAGACATCAACGTGACAGGATGTTGTTTCCCTTGCCAATGGACTCTGCACCAGCTGGACATAAGAAGCGATGTCTAAAGCTGTTGAGGATGAGTCAGAGACTGTTGGCAGCCATGTCCAAGAATGGGTTCCGTTGCTGAGCAGAATTCTTTCTGAGGGAGAGGTGGGAGAGGTGGGAAGGGGGGGCTGGATCAGATGGAGTGGAGCTGCTGAGTATGTCAGGGGCTGTGGATGGACAAACATGGAATGAGACTGGTCTTTAGACAGGCTCTGGCCGGACTGGTCCACTTCCATTGTCATCCATGTAACTTCTGTAATAAAGTCAGAGACAGAAATACGTGGACATTCGAAGAAATATCATTCAGTGAAATATACCTGATGTAATCGCGGTGGGATATTATTTATTTGTGCATAATCAATGATGTTTATGACACGAAATTGACCCATCACAAAAAGCTATCATTGCCTCCCTTATATTGCACAGACGTGGACAATGAATTGTCCAGCTCTCGAAATGTTGTACTTCGCCAAGCCATGTGAATGATTATCCCACCCCTCACTATCGCTATTCGTCACTACAACTACTGATGATTCTGTTGTTGCGTTCTGCTGCTGCTGCTGCTGCTGTACCCAGGTAAACTATAATCTATTTTCTTAATATATTCTTATGTGGACATAAAATTCATGGCTCAAGATGAGTGGATCTAAATATTTAGAACATATAGTCAGTCGCACAGACCAAAGCAACAAAAAAAATATAAGTAAATGACATGAATAGAGAAAAATAATACCATAATTGAGTTTGTTTTATCACACACACCACACAACACACACACACACACACACACACACACAGTCACACACACACACACACACAACACACATATATATATATATATACATACAACACACACACACACACACACACACACCACACACAGATACATGCACGACACATATCTATCTACTATCTATCTATATACATGTTACATATGATATTTTTGTGTGTGTAGTGCGAGCGTGCGCGTGTTGTTATTTGTATTTGTATATAGATAAACATGATGATATCTAGGCAGACATGCAAAGAGACAGCAGACCTTCTCCTGGACAAGTTGTACTGTCTCAACAAGTCGACACCTGGTTCGCCCTTGTTGATGTTTGTTCACAGTAAAGAATTGTGAGAGAAAGATTTTGTGACGTCCACAACTTGTTTCAACACTTGAATTGTTAAAAAACGCCGTACAGGCATGAATCTAGTGGTACGGATGAACTTTCTGCTGAACGTCTCCACAGTCTGACCACCGTCCCACTATATTGGTGGCTGAGGAACCCACCTGTTATCAAAAGACCCTGTTCCCCTTTTGTTTCTCCTCTAACCTTCAGTTATGTTCCACTTCCACATTCCACAACTATTTCTCTCTTCTCCCATCTCTCTCTTCCATCTATCTCTCGATCACTCTCTCTCATCTATCTCTCTTTCTCTCCATCTATCTCTCGATCACTTCTCTCTAACATCTCTCCTCGATCTACTTCTCTGTAAAAAATTGTGTGTGTGTTGTGTGCGTGTGTGTGATAGTGTGCGTCTGTGCTTGGGTGTGTGTGTGGTGCGTGTATTTGTTTGTTTGTGTGTTGTGTGTGTGCCCGTGTGTTGTGTGCACGCGCGCACGAGTGCGTGTTGTGCGTATGTGCGCGCGCGTGTGTGTGTGTGTGTGTGCACTCCCCCTTCTTCGTTTCAACATATAACTCAGTTGAAACAATGACGTTGTAAGCCCCCCACTCCACACCCCAGCAGTGGCACATGGAGAAGAATCAAAGAGAAGGATGCTGACCTGAGAAACCATACTCACAACTCGGCTTGCTTCAGGTTACAAGTAACCTTGACCCCTTGACCTCAACCAGGGAACTGAAGGTGGCCGGCAGATAATCCACCGTCCCTGGTTCCCTTCAGGCTCTAATGTCCAAGGACGGTTGATGTTCTTCCACTGTGGCCTCCCTTATGCGTCTCGTCTTTCGAAGGGTTTCATGGATTGTTGAGGTCATTTTGAAAGGTCTTCTTGGATAGATCATGTATGAAATATTTTCCTAAATTTTGTACACTGTATGGTCACCTTTCATATTAAAAACTTTTATCAAGTCCCTACATATAAAAGTATTGGCAAAGGATTCAAGCGTTATAAGTTGTGTGTGAAATTTGATCTGTTAGACATGATTATTTCACTGTGTACATATAGGACAATGTTTCCCTGTTTAAATATTCAATTTCAAGATTTAAGATGTTAGTTGTTTTTGTTTCTTTTACTTAGTTGTGTAAACGATGAATCTATTATGTAACTTTGTGGCTGATGGTTTATTATATAGGGGTTTGTAAAAGATTTTTTTTTTTTTTAATGAATTAAAGAGTATGAAGGTGAAAGGATAGAAAAAAATCTGTGGACAGGCCTAGGACATAAGGAGGCCAGTCACAAAGGGTTTTTCTATTGTTTTATTTTACAATATTAAAAGAAAGAAGACAAGAAAACAGTGCCTTTAAAAGACAAACACAAATGTCATAAGTACAACATTGTCAGGAAGTGGATAGTAAGCAACCAACATAACATAAATAATGCATATGTGTGAAGACCAAACAATGACAGAAAAAGACTTCCTAATACATTTTAAACAGTACAGTTACAGCAGTTGAAGCTAAGATAATTTGGTGAAAGTACACTGACAGTATAGATTAGGTAAAGCTTACACTGTGTCAAATGACTCACATCAATCAATTATCATGTAGCACTATACTGGAGTACAAATATTACCATCTTAGATGAACAGACTATAAATAAGTAATATACTGGGTAAGCCGTTTAGGAGATGAGCATGATTACTGAATTACAATTTACAGACTGTGATAAATATCAAACTGTTTTAACCAATAACTGATATTAATCCAACCATTGTCTTGTTAATCTCTGCAACAGAATACTACACACACATTTTAGAGGACAAAAATAATATATTAATAATATAAAAGATAATAGAATCAGTGGCTTTGGTATCAAACACTGGCAAACTGAGAAACTAAATAGTAGTCAGTGCTCAATACAATGATTGGAAGAACTATCATGGCTTGACTCAGCTAGTTAATAAAGTTACTGGTTTCATCAACATAAACACAGTAAACTGATCTGTGTTCAACATTTAATCTTCTCTGCTCAACCTGACCATCAGTGAGAGCAAATGGTAAAGAACACGTCACCCTAGACTGGTTCTAGAACAGTCAAATAAACTCTCCATGAGCAGAAACGTCTAGAAGTGAATCATGACGACATGATGATGACTTATGTCAAACAATAATAAAACCTGTGAGGCAGCTAGCTGTGTTGCGACGACTGAGCCGAGTGGACACAAGCACAACACCTGTGAATTCTGACCAGCTGGAAGCCTAACAGCTTTCATTTCAAAAGTCGAATTTGAGCAGCGTTACGCCACAGTTATCTCGACAGGTTCAATGTTGGACACCGTCACTGCAGTAAAACTGTCATCTGCTTCACAGCATGTGCTGTGAGTTTGAACTATGCGCTTTCAGTGTGGTGTGTGTGTGTGTGTGTGTGTGTGGTGTGTGTGTGTGTGTGTGTAAACACAACAGACATAATCTGGCAGTGATTGATACACAGATCTGGTTTTAAATTTTTTTTGAGCATTTGTTTAGAATGGGCTTTCTTTCAAATTTCGAAGGGAGTCACATCTGTACCAGTGCTCGAGCCAGTGAAGACAGTTGCAAAAAGGTGTCTTCTACAGCACTTGTGTGAAGCAGCCATCTTGGCCAGCTGAGCAATTGGCTACATATAATAGCCCAGTTTCCTCTCCCTCTCTCTCTCTCTCTCTCTCTCTCTCTGTTTGTGTGTGTGTGTGTGTGTGTTTGTGTGCTCAATTTCATTTAATATATATCCACAAAAAATGATATCAGACGAGTGTGTGTGTGTGTGTGTGTGTGTGAGAGAGAGAGAGAGAGAGAGAGAGAGAGAGAGAGAGAGAGAGAGAGTATGTGTGTGGCAGTATGTAGAGACTCTGTGGTAATGTTTGCTGTGTCATGATGAATTAATTTTATTCTGCAATGTTGAAACACTGGTTAATGCTGACTGACTAGATAGTAAAGTTCACATCAAAGGTGCAGTAAATACAAAGGAAAAAGCAGAAACAAAAACAATGCAGAATGTTCGATTCTTGAAGGAAAGGTAAAAGACCGCCTTCAAACTCATGATCCGTTTCACGTGCTTACTGAATAATATTAAAGAAAAGAAAAATAGACTGAACATAGCACATACATCAGTCTTATTATTGCTTTTTCTTTTTTTCAAATACATCAAAATTATCATCTCCCCTCCACCCCCCATCCCCCCGCCCCCCCGCCACCCAAGAAGAGACTTAAACACCTTGGTCTTTCCTAACACTGATCATCCCTTTTTTTTTCTCCTTTCCTCTTTCTTTTTTGTTATAATGCAGTGTGACATGCGGTGGACAAGACAACAAGTCAGCTGATACGAAATTAAATCTGATTCATTTTTATACCCACTTCCAAATATGCACACACACATACACACGCACACACATACACACAAGTACGTGCACACATGCATAACGCCCATGCACACGCATACATATACACATATGCACACACACATACATCTGTGCGCACACACATACTCACACTCACACTCTCTCTCACACACACAAACACATGCACACACTCACACACACGTTTACAGACCTGTATACAAAATTACATCATACCACTTAACAATATTCATCCAGTCATTGCTTTGTTGAGTGTTTCATCTATATCTGAAAGGGTATCCAGTTTCACAGTTTTACCATTTTTCAATTTTGTCAAAATGTTTCCTTTGGAAGACCACGCTGCTAAAACCACCGAGTGTTGTTTCGCTTTGGAAAGCTGTATTTGGTCAAAGTCAGATCCTCCGACACAGATATGCCAGTTTGTTTTAAGTTTCTCCTGTTCTTCAGTACGGAGCTCCTGACTTGTCTGGAGAAGAAGCAGGCCAGGAAGGGGCATGGTCTGGTTCACCGGGCTTCCCTGAGCTGTGTGCAATTTCTGGGTCATCAGGCAACACAGCAACACCCAGTTTCTCAGAGAATATGTTCACACACTTGTTTGCACAATCTGCCACAGTCTTCTCTTCCCCCCATTGCACCTCTTTCACTCCGCACACCCTCATGTTCCAGTTTCTGCTGTGTTGTTCTTGGCCATTGACAACGGAACGTAGACTGTTGGCCTCTTTCTGCTGTGTTGTTCTTGGCCATTGACAACGGAACGTAGACTGCTGACCTGCTGCTGTGTTGTTCTTGGCCATTGACAACGGAACGTAGACTGTTGGCCTCCTGCTGTGTTGTTCTTGGTCATTGACAACGGAACGTAGACTGTTGGCCTGCTGCTGTGTTGTTCTTGGTCATTGACAACGGAACGTAGACTGTTGGCCTCCTGCTGTGTTATTCTTGGTCATTGACAACGGAACGTAGACTGTTGGCCTGCTGCTGTGTTGTTCTTGGTCATTGACAACGGAACGTAGACTGTTGGCCTCTTTCTGCTGTGTTGTTCTTGGTCATTGACAACGGAACGTAGACTGCTGACCTGCTGCTGTGTTGTTCTTGGCCATTGACAACGGAACGTAGACTGTTGGCCTCCTGCTGTGTTGTTCTTGGTCATTGACAACGGAACGTAGACTGTTGGCCTGCTGCTGTGTTGTTCTTGGTCATTGACAACGGAACGTAGACTGTTGGCCTCCTGCTGTGTTATTCTTGGTCATTGACAACGGAACGTAGACTGTTGGCCTGCCTGCTGTGTTGTTCTTGGTCATTGACAACGGAACGTAGACTGTTGGCCTCTTTCTGCTGTGTTGTTCTTGGTCATTGACAACGGAACGTAGACTGCTGACCTGCTGTGTTGTTCTTGGCCATAAAAATATCCACAGAATCAGTCGGAATTCACAGTTAAAAATTGTAAACCATGCGAGTTAATACCCTTGAACTGATCACGATGAAAGGAAAAAATTTCCAATCTTAACTTTTCTCAAAATGAAGTCCTTTTCACTTCTTTCGACGTTTAGAAGTACTTGTACTTGGCTCTACATGTCATTAGTTTAACAAATACTAAATTTTCATATCACGTATAAAACTAGAATGAACATAAAAGAGAAATTGAATCGACCGTGTCGTACTACATTCCCGGCGGGTGTAACTAAACTTGTACACCTATCTATATCTAGTGAAAACGGCTAAATGTTGCAGTGTGATTGCAGCGATAGCCATTAAAATAATTTTTGATTGTCCTTAAATATTTTTTTGAATGGCCAAGATACACCAGAATAATATGATTTAAACAGCGTTCTCACTGTGAATATCGCCCTTTAAAAAAGTATGTTCAAATATTAAATTTTAGAACGTCAGTTAAGGAGCCACGATAGTGTAGTGGGTAAGGCAGTTTCTTCTCACCCGAACACGCGGGGTTCGAGTCTGGTTAGGACTTTTTTTTTCTTTCTTTTTTTTTTCTTTTTTAAACGCGAAGCTTTATAATAACAAATACAGAACACATTTAAACGATTACATTTAAAAAAAAAAAAGTGTATCACAAGTGAGTCTTGAAGCCCTTGCCTCTCTTGTTTGTCACAAGTTATTGTTCTTCATGGCCAAGCCAATGAAATCAGCTACATTTTTACGTTGTCACGTTTTATAATTATGTTTTCTCCAGCGCTAGACAGGCATGTCAAATCTACTTCAGCATTTCTTTTGTGTGAGTGTGATTTGGTAAAAAAAAATCTTTAATTAATGAGACAGGACGAATTAGAGCGTTTAATATGCAAACGATTGAATGATAACTTGAGCAGGAACAAGCTTGAGCTTTTATCGTGCCTTATCGCAATACATACGATTAACAAATGCGATGGCGAAAGATACACTGATGTCAGTCGACAAAACAATTTCAGTGCAAGGTCAAAATATACTAAACTGAAAAGTATAATGCATGTAATTCTGCAAAAAAGGCAAAAGCCTGTTTTTAAGTTTGGTGATGCATGTTTGGATTTTGTCAATTCTGTTAGATATATTGGCATCGAATTATAAAAACGAACCTTTTGTACAGCTAAAAATAGTTTTATGGACAGGCTTAAAGAGCTATGTTTTCGTTACTTCAGTCAGCCAGAAATCAAGAAGTTTATCTTGACATATTGTTCTGGACATGTATCAGTCTATGATTGTTCCTATTTTAATGTAAGGTAAGAACAAAATATAGGGTTATAAAAATGTAGATATACCTGAAAAATTATAATTGAAATTTTGGAATGATTGTTCAAACTGAACAGGAATACTGTGACTCAAATGGTGTATGGAGGAACTGGTATTTATCCAATTAATGCATTAGTGAAAATGAGACTGAATCAATTTTGGACCAGCTTAGTTTTATCAAACGTGGAAAAATATTTGGAAAAATGCTTGACATTACTTGAATTACATCGAAATGGTATTTGTTCTTCAAATGAATGAGTAACAAGAGACACAGTTTCATAGAAACAGGGTATGACTGTGTTTGGGATGCTCAGTCTTTCTTAGAGAGTGAATCTTTCTGTAAGAATGTCATTGCTTTCAGAGATAATTTTGAAAATGTGTGGAAACATGCTCTAGTGGCACATGATAAATGTTTATTCTACCGAAATTTCAAATGTGAATTTGGTAGAGAAAAATATGTCAAATGCCTTGATAATTACGTTATTAGCTTCTTCAAATTCGAAGTAGTAATCATAAGTAATCATAATAGAAACAGGGAGACGCAAAGGCATACCCCGAGAGGTACTGCTGTTTAATATTTGTAACATGTCTGTGATTGGGAGGATTTCCATTCTATTGTGCATTTGGGGGCGGGGGTCGGGGGTGGGGGATTCTGGGCGTATAATATATATTTTGTAGTAATCTTCCACACTCCAGTAGGAGTGGAAGGGTAATTAAAACTTGAAACTTGAAGAGACAGACGCAAAGAGAGAGAGAGAGAGAGAGAGAGAGAGAGAGAGAGAGAGGAGAGAGAGACAGACAGACAGACAGACAGACAGACAGACAGAGAGGGAGAGAGAGGAAGAAAGTGGGGAAACAGATGGGTTTTTGTGCATCATCCACGTAGCATTATACAAACACATGGGAAATGGAACAGATGGGTTTTTGTGCATCATCCACGTAGCATTATACAAACACATGGGAAATGGGAACAGATGGGTTTTGTGCATCATCCACGTAGCATTGTACAAACACATGGGAAATGGAACAGATGGGTTTTTGTGCATCATCCACGTAGCATTGTACAAACACATGGGAAATGGAACAGATGGGTTTTTGTGCATCATCCACGTAGCATTGTACAAACACATGGGAAATGGAACAGATGGGTTTTTGTGCATCATCCACGTAGCATTATACACACACATGGGAAATGGGAGGCGGAGGGGGTGGGGGGACATGGGATCGGTACAGGGGTGGGGAAAGTGGTACAATCGTTTTAAGCAGTGGCACAGCAGTTATTGTTATATGAGTGTGTTTGCTGGCAATCTTTAAAAAAACAGGACACACACACACACACACACACACACACACACACACACACACACACACACACACACACACACGGTGAATAAACAAACAAAAAGTCGACGGGAAAGTTTTGTGTGAGAGAGAGACCTTAAAAAAGGAAATCCATTTTATCAAAAATAAATTACAATGGTTGCAAATCAGAAAAAAATTCAACGGATTTTGTCAGGAAATGTGATTTTATTATCAATGGTAATAAACACTGATATTATGGGTAGCTTTTTTCCACAATGTAAAAGATAGCACAGAGCACATATTTTGGAGTTTGCGTGCATGTAAGCATTTCTGGGTTCAACATATGTGGGAATGCAATAAATTGTTCATTTACAAAATTATTTACAAATGATGAAATACAACAGTTTTAGTACACTCTAGAAATGTCAGAACTTTCTCAAAGCAGTCATGATATACAAAAGTACATTGTATGTACAAATCGCAATTCTGCCATGTTCCATTACTGTACCATGAATTGAAATCTTCAAAGAATCAACTGAGGCATTACAGTTGATGAATAAGCCAAATAATGAACAACGTGGAGGAACGTTCAGCAATAAAACCTTTGATGTATAGATAATATGTGTGATGATATGACAATGCGTTTGTGTGAATGTGTGCATTACCACATATATGTTCTCATGGATATTCAGGTCTTCTATCTCTAATCCATGACAGAATACAATTTCTAAAGAAACGGAAGGTTTGCCAGTTAATTGCTTTTTTTTTCTTTCTTGTCAAGGTCTCTTTGTTCGGCCATCCACGGCACATCACCTGAGCAAGTGTTTGAAAGGCATGCATGTTTTAGCTGTCTCAATCAGAATCTCACTAAACAGTTCTGTACTTCAATCCACAGTTTCATGGGATAATATGACATCCCAATAACTTTTATTCTTATCGGTAAAATTGTAACTTCTTGTATTTACATATCGTCCTTTCAAATAAAGTTTTTTTGTTTGTTTTTTTCCCCGTAAGTGAACATTTGATAGAAACACAAAGAATGGTGTGGCCACGGTACATGGCTAATAAAACATCTGCACACTGAATGATCCGTGGACTTTTAGGCTGTAATAAAATCTAACAAGAGGCAAAGCTTTCAAGACTCACTTGTGCTTCGTGCTTTATCCAGTAAAGGAATCATGAGGAGAAAAAAAAAAGTGATAAAAACTCGTTAAAAAGTGTTCTTTTTTAAACATGATATATAAAACAAGCTTGGGGGAAAAAAGAAGAAGAAGCAGAAGAAACAACAACAAACAACAACAACAAAACAACAACAACAACAAAAACAAAAAAACAAGAGAGGCAAGGCCTTCAAGACTCACTTGTGATACACTTAAATAAAAAATCTAATCGTTAAAATGTATTCTGAATTTGTTATTATAAAGCTTCGGGTTAAAAAAAAAAAAAAAAAAAAAAAAAAAAAGCCCTGAAGGCAGATTAGAACCCGGCGTGTTCGGGTGAGAAGAAACTGTGTCAATATACTCAATACACTATCGTGGCTCCTTAACTGACGTTCAAAAATTTAACATTTAAACATGCTTTTTTAAGGGCGATAAATCGATTGGTATTCGCGGTGAGAACCTGTTTCAATCATATTATTCTGGTATATCTTGGGCATTCAACAAATCTTTAAGGGCAATTAAGAATTCTTTTTAAGTCCGCGGTAAAGGAGACGTGGCTATCGCTGCAACATTTAGCAGTTTTCTCTGGATCTAGATAGATGTACAAGTTTAGTTACACCCACCGGGAATGTACGAACTGACTGTTGATATTTTTATGGCAGTTTGGGGCATAATCCAGTAAGTGATGAGGCGTTCACAAATCTTTCTCTGAATGAATATTTAACAGTCTCCTTTTCCAACTTTCCATCACATGTTAACGTGTATTGTCGATTGAATATAGGATTGAATGGGCAGGTCAACTACTTGAAACAAAATGGCGTCCTTTGCGTTTGCGAGGAATATGAGCACGCGCTTTGAATATGTATAAATCTGTGTACGCAACTGATTTTTGCCCATGACCTTCAGGGCTCAGCCAATAGATCTATAAAGTCCACTCGTAGCATTGATTTTAGTATTTTCCGAAAGAGACCACTTGGGCGAATGAACATAGTGAAAGCCTTATACACTGAGAGTAAAACACACAAGCTTTTTATGTATTGAGTATAATTTCAAAATGTAATGTTTAAGATGAGAAAGATCAGTTTAAAGCAAATTAACCCGCCTAGCATTAATTATAGATTAATTTCCCTTTTTTTACTAGCTGCACCAAAGACATGCTTAGCAAAAGAAGTTCCTGTTTGAACAAAAAATGATAAAAATGTCTGCTCTTGATGCTGTGGCAGAATATCAGTTCAAAGTGCCAGGTTTAGAGAGAGAAAAAAACACCCAAACAAACAAAAAAACATTAAAATTCATTTGCATATAATTTGGCTTCTTTGTGTGTGTGTGTGTGTGTGTGTGTGTGTGTGTCCATCCTAGAGGTGCAATATTGCTTTAAACAAGATGATTGGAAAGAACTGAATTTTTTCTATTTTTATGCCAAATTTGGTGTCAACTGACAAAGTATTTGCAGAGAAAATGGCAATGTTAAAGTTTACTATGGACACACAGACACAGACAACAGGTTAAAACAGACTCACTGTGTTTACACAAGTGAGTCAAAAAGGCATAGGAGTGGGATCGAACCATGCATGTTCAGTTCCGAAACAAGCTTTCGAATCCCAACTGCTATGGCGCACCTGACGTCACTTGCCTAAATCTGTTTCTTCTTCATGTCATAATTAACGTCATTGTACCGGATGACACTGTTTTTGTGTGTTTTGGTATATCTCGATTATTCTTTTATTTTGGCGGTAAAGGAGACGTTGCCATCACTTCTCGCACATCCCAACAAATGGTAGATCCCTAGATCTCTAGAACAAGCCTACAATGGGCTGAGAACGATCAATTCAATTTTCGTTTATGTTCATTCAATTTAATTCAGTTAATTAGAATATTTGTTGGCAGTAAACACGTCGATGGTGTAGTTAATATCGTTGTATGTGTTCTGTATAGAATTTGTATTTCTTTCCTTTCAATTGTGAACAAGAAAAACGAGGTCATGTTCTCTTCTCACCAAAACATTTCAAGCAACTCAGTGGATGCGGTTTTAAAATTCTTCGATTTCGGAACGAATCTCATTGAAATATACCATCGATGATATTGAAATACAGCTTAATTGGGGAGACCTTACAATCTATTATTGGCATGACTTTTAAAGTACTTCCAGAGAAAATGGATATGTTAAAGTTTACTTCGTAGCACACAGACATACAAACACACATACACACAGACAACCGAACACCTGGTTATAACATAGACTCACTTTGTTTACACAATTGGAGTCAAAAGTGTACTGAAGATTTAAGTCAACCGTGTGGAGCACTGGTCAGTTGATGTTGATCATGTAGGTTTGAAACTGCCTATTATTTTATTATGGGTCTGTGATGGTCTATTGATGAAGTCACCACTACAAAATCAAGACACCATCACTATTTAGCTGCCAATAATCTACTTGTGTGGTGGTGTGTGTGTGTGTGGTGGTGTGTGTGTTGTGGTGGTGTGGGGGTAGTGTGTGTGTGTGGTGGTTGTGCGTGTGTGTGTGTGGTGGTGTGTGTGTTGTGGTGGTGGTGGGGGGTAGTGTGGTGTGTGTGTGGTGGTGTGCGTGTGTGTGTGTGGTGGTGTGTGTGTTGTGCTGTGGTGGGGGTAGTGTGTGTGTGTGTGGTGGTGGTGTGTGTGTTGTTGTTGTGGTGGTGTGGTGGTGGTGGTGGGTGGTGGTGGTGGTGTGTGTGTGTGTGTGTGTGTGTGTGGTGTGGTGTGTGTGTTGTGGTGGTGGTGGGGGTAGTGTGTGTGTGTGTAGTGGTGGTGGTGTGTGTGTGTTGTGGTGGTGTGTGTGTTGTGGTGGGGGTAGTGTGTGTGTGTGTGGTGGTGTGTGTGTTGTGGTGGGGTAGTGTGTGTGTGTGTGGTGGTGTGTGTGTTGTTGTGGGTGGTGGTGGTGGTGTGTGTGTTTCTGGTGGTGTGTGGTGTGTTGTGGTGATGGTGGGGGTGGTTGTGTGTGTGTGTGTGTGTGTGGTGTGGTGGTGTGTGTGTTGTGGTGGTGTGGTGGTGTGGTGTGTGTGTGTGTGTGGTGGTGTGTGTGTTGTGGTGGTGGTGGTGGTGGGGTGTGTGTGTGTGTGGTGGTGTGTGTGTTGTGGTTGTGGTGGTGGTGGTGTGTGTGTGTGTGTGGTGGTGTGTGTGTTGTGTGGTGGTTGTGTGTGTGTGTGTGTGTGTGGTGTGTGTGGGTGGTGGTGGTGGTGGTGGTGTGGTTGTGTGTGTGTGTGTGTGTGTGTGTGTGTGTGTGTGGTTGGTTGTTGTGTGTGTGAGTGGTGTGTGTGATGTGTGTGGTGGTGGTGGTGGTGGTGTGTGTGTGTGTGTGTGTGTGTGTGTTGTGTGTGTGTGTGTGTGTGTGACACTATCATTTTAACTCTAAACTAATTTTTCCAGCAATCAAGTCCAAAAATCTCCTGCAGGTGTACATGTGTGTGTGTGTGTGTGTGTGTGTGTGTGTGTGTGTGTGTGTGTGTGTGTGTGTGTGTGTGTGTGTGTGTGTGTGTGTGCACTGACACACACTACTCACTGCTAACACCTGTCATTTATTAACTTCACACACGGAACAAAAATATCATTTTTAAAACAAGTGCAATGCAATTCAAAATACCACATTGCCATGCAGACACAAAACACACAAACATAAAAACATTCTCATTTTTGTGAAACTGCATTACAATTTTGTTTTTGTGGGGTGGGTTGTGTGTGTGTGTGTGTTTGTGGTGTGTGTGTTGCCCAATCATTTCATCCCGGCACCAAACTTTTCAAAAAGTCCAAAATTTCCGGGCAACCCTTCCCATGTGGTGCAAACCAACACACCTTTCTGTTTGACATTTTTCCTTCAAAAACTTCACACAGTAAAAAAAATATTTTTTAAAATAAAAAAAAAATGCAACCCAAAAATAAAACATTATTTACACACAACACAAACACAAAAACATCAAAACATCCTCTTTATGTAAACCCGCAAAAATTAAAAAGAAATATATAAAAAAATTTATATATATATTAAAAGTGTGTGTGAGTGGTGTGGGGGGGTTTTTTGTTGTGAAAATTTTTTCACAATAAATTTTTTTGCTTTTTAATCATCTCATGACAAGGATTCTCCCTGGGGGTGGAGTAGGAAAAAGAAGGTGGGTTGGGGTGGGTGGGGGTGGGTTTTGGGGGTTTTTATGGTGGTGGGGAATGTGTGTGTGTGTGTTTTTGTGTGTGGGGGTGGGTTGTAGGTTTTATAGGTGCGGTTTGTGGGGGTGTTTGGGTGTGTGTTGTTGGTTGGGGTGGTTTGAGTGTGTGTGTTTTTGTGTGTGTTGGGGTTTTTATGTTGTTGGTTTGGGTTGAGGTTGGGGGTTGTTGGTGTGTGGGGGGTGGGGTGTTTTTGGTGGTGGGGTGGTGGGTGGTGGTGTGTGTGTGGGTGTGTGTGTGGTGTGGTGGTGTGTGTGTGTGCTTGGGGTTGTGTGTGTGAGTGGTGTTTTTATTTTTGGTGTGGGGTGGGGTGGTGGGGGGAGTGTGTTTTGGGTGTTGTGTGGGTGTGGGTGTGGTGAGGTTGTTGTGGTAATGGTGGTGGTGGGTGTTTTTGTGGGGGGGTTTTTTTGTTTTTTGTGTGTGGTGTGTGTGTGGGTGTTGTGTGTGGTGTGTGTTTTACCATCATATCACCCTAATTTTTCCCTGCAATCAAGTCAGTAAAACCCCCTTGCAATTTTTTTTTTAGGAATTGGTGGGGGGGGTGGGGGGGGCCCAACCCAAACACACACAAATTCCTGCTAACAAAATGTCTTTTTTAAAATTATCTTCACATTGCGAAAAACCGGGGCATTTTCATTTACTTTTCCAAAAAAACAAAAATTACAAACCAAACAAAAACACACACACACCCCAAAAACCACACACACACAACACACACACAAAACCCCCCCGTTCAAAATTCCCAAAAGGGGAAACTAAAAAAAAAAAAAAAAAAAAAAAATTTTTTTTTTTGTATGTCAGGGGGGTGTGTGTGTGTTTTGTTGTGTTTTGGGGGTGTGTGTGTATGTGTGGGGTTTTTGTTTGTGTGGGGGTGGGGGTGTTTTTGTGTGGGGGGTGGGGGTGGGGTGTGTGTGTGGGGGTGTGGTGGGGGGGGATGTGTGGTGTGGTGTGTGTGTGGGTGGGGGTTTTTTAAGTTTGTTTTGTGGGGTGTTTGGGGGTTTTGGGTTTTTGGTTTTGGGTGTGTTGTAGGAAAATTTTTCTTTTAACCCCAACCAAAGTGTTCCAAAAAGGAAAATTTTTTTTAACCTTTGGGGGGGGGGGGGGGGGGCTCCAAAAAAAAATTTCCTAAACGGGAAAGGGATGAAAACCTTATCGCTGAGAAAAGGGCCTTGTTTATGGTAAAGACATGATAATGATGATTAGACTGAAATCGCATTGCAAAATTTTTTAAACCACATCGGAGAGAAAAAGAGAGGTTTTGTCGACCAAACTCTTGGCTTCCCTGGTCAGGGTATAAAATACCCCCCAACACCGTTGGTTTTTCGAAAACATCATGCGGGACGGGAAAAAGGAGAGAAAAGGGGAGAGAGAGAGAGAGAGAGAGAGTAACAGAAAACAGGCAAAAGGGAGACGCCAGACTTACAGAGAGAGAAAGGGGTAAAGAAAGAGGGCTGACAGACAGAAAACGGGCAAAACAGAGAGAGTTTAATTAAAGGGAGAGAGAAAGAGATAAGAAACATAAAGAGAGACAGGGAAGTAGATAGAGATAATAATAGATAATAATAGTAACACACAAACAGAGAGGGGAGGGGTCTGACAAAACAGAGAACAGGAAATTACAGAGAGAGATTAAGTTAGGGAGAGAAAAAAGAGACAAAAGAAACAAAAAAGAGAGACAGGGGAAATAGATAGAGTTTGAAGATAGAAAGCAACACACATACAAGAGAGAGAGAGAGAGAGAAAAGGAGAGAGGGGGCGGAGGGGGTTTTCGCAAGAGCGTAAAGGACCGGGTTGGGAAATTTTTAAATCTTTTTGGCCAGATCGTAGCGAAAAAAAATTTTATTTCAACGCCCCCCCAAACGAAAGCAGGCCCCAAACATTCACAGACAAAAGAACGCTCAGGTTGGTTTGAAAAAAAGGTTGCAGGCACTTTCGAAAAGTTCCAAGGGGGAAAAACTGGTTGTGTAATCAAAGCACGATGAGAGGAAGTTATCCCTTCAATGGCTTTGTGTCCAGAAATAATTAATTTCTTTGTTTTTAAAGGGGTTTTTCAGACCCCTTTAAAAACCCCTTTAAAAATCTCCAAGCATTCAGTCTTTTGTCTTCCATTAAACACAAATGGATGTAAAAAAATAAAAAACAAAAATAATGAAAGATTATACAATTTTCCCCTTTATTTGGAAATCCGGGTTCATTCGCCAAATAATTAAAATGTAAATACGGGACTTTTTAACGTAAAAAACCAACAGACCTGGCTTAACCCCGGGCACACACACACACACACACACCCCACACACACACACACGCCCCCCCAAAAACAAAAAAACACACACAACACCCACACACACACACACCCACCACACAAAACCCCACACATAAAAAATAAAAAAAATAAATTTAAAAAAAATTTTAAAATATTTGAAATCAATCAAAACTTTTAAGGGTTTTTCCCCTAAAAAAAAACCCAATGCCCAAAAAATTTGACAAACTTTCCCTAAAAAGTGCATATAAAAAACTCAATTCCCCCAATCTCAAAACCCAAAAACCCAACCCCTTCCCTCCAACCCCCCAAAATTTTTGAAACCCCCCCAACTACAAAAACCCCAAAAAAAAGTCCCCCCCCCACCCCTCTCCCTTCTACCCCACATCAAAAACACCCACGGAAAACAAAAAAATTTACACACCCACACTGCCCGAAAGCATAAAGCGGGTGACCTATTAAAGACATTTTTAAAACTGACGAAAAAAGGGGTTGGTTTTTGAAGCGGGAAAAGGGAAACGGGAGAGGGCCTCAATTCATATCCCAGAAAAAGCTGAAAAAATTTGGGAAAAGTGATGCCCAAATTTCCCTTTGAAAATTCCCCACAGAAAATGGAAAACCCTTGAATGGAGGGACCAGTTTTTTCCCGGGAGAAAACCTTGATAAGGAAAAAAAAACCCAAAAAGCCAGGCCCTTCAAGTCTCACTTTGATACTTGTTTTACCCAAAAAAAGGGAAAACAAAAAAAAAAAAAAAAAAAAAAAAAGTTGAAAAAATTTGACAAATGGCAATGGCTTCAAGCCCAAATTTTTGTTTCACGGCTCTATCCAGAAAAGGGAAACCCAAATGGGGGGAAAGATATAAAAAATCGAAAAAAAGTGTTCAGTATAATGTTTTAATAAAATATATAAAATAAAATATTATATAAAAATAAAAATTTTATATATAAAAAATTAAGTATGTATGAAAGTATGTATGTATGCCTGAGGACCAGGGAAAAAAAAGAAAAGGCGGAATAAAAGGCATCCGGGAGCCCATGAACGGGGGGGGGCCTGGCCCCCAAAGAGTGTAAGGAGTTAAGGACCTTTTCCCTTTTCTTCCCCGTACCCCATCGTATGCCCCACAGGGGGCTTTTACGTGTAAGCCCGTTTTTTACCCCCCCCAAGAAGGCACCTACCCGTTTTGGGGGGTGTGCATACTGGGGTATGTTTTTTTTTTCCCATAACCCACCGAACGCGACATGGATTACGGGATTTTTAAAAACGTGCTTTTTTTGATCTTCTGCTTGCATAAAAAACACACGGGGGGTTTCAGGCCCTGGGAAAATTTTTGCACATATTTGACCTGGGAGGTCGAAAAAATCTCCACCCTTTTAAACCCACCCGGCCCGCACCGTGATTCAAACCCCCGGGACCTCAAAAATTACAGCCCAAACGCAAAAAAACCACTGGGCTTTTGCGCCCTCAAGTTGGGGGCCCAAACCCACTGATTGGGGGGGGCTTTTTCCTAAAAGACCTTGTTCGGGCTCCCCTAAAGTTTCTTATCAATATAAAAAAATTAAAATTTAAATAATATTTTAATAATGTTTTTGTGAGTGTGTGTGTGTGTTTTTGGGGTGTGTGTGTGTGTGTGTGTGTGTGTCGGGGGAGGGAAAAAAAATCCCATAGGGGGCGGGAATAAAACCAGGGCAAGTAAAACTTATCCACACTGCGGGGCCCAAAATCTCACGTTATTCGACCAGATTCATGGGATTTTTTTTTAGGGGGAAATAAAGATATTTTTGTAGGGGAGGTAAAACACGAAAAAAGTTGTGTGTGGTGGGGGTGTGTGTGTTGTGGGGGTGGGGGTTTGGGGTGTGTGTTTTTAAAAAAAATCCCCAAAAAAAAGCCTGCCCACCTAGAACCAGTAGGAAACCGCACCCTACGGGACACCCCAACAAAACCCGGTAAAAAACAACAAAAAAAAGGACCAGAGCCAGCCCTGACTCTGGGTGCCTGGAATGTTCGACCCTCTTAGACAAAACGACAGACCAAAAAAGACGCAGAGCGCTCTTTGGGTTTTGGAATGTTTAAAACCCGCTACCGGGTGGACATACCGCCCTAGCAAAACCCGGGTTTGCGGGTGAAACCCAGCTGGAGAATTTGGAGGGGGCTATGCCCCCTATTTCTTGGGAAGCCAGAGGGCCCCCAACAACCTCAGGTGGGGGTTTTTGGCCATACCCCAAAAACCCCCAAAACCCCACTTAAACAGCCTCCCACATGAATAAACGACAGGCGTTTGACCCAAACTTTTTGAAGTTTGCCCAAAGGGAAAATCGCTTCGCTACAGTCATAAGCTGCAAATCCCCGACATGACCAACACTGATACATCAAAGAAGCTTTCTACGGGGAGCTCTCCGCACCTTTTGAGGGGTAGACAAAAGGACAGGCTGATTACCCTTTAAAAATTTTCCCAATGCCCGTTTCGGCTTGGACTTCTCCTCGGGGGCCAAAAAAGCCCCTAACAGCACGGCATTTGGGCCCAAAGGGGCAAACTCCAACGGACTCCCTTTTGCTCTCGCTCTGCCGCAGAAATGGACTGACCAAAACCAACACCCTTTTCCAGAAAGCGGAAAAAATTACAAAAACACAGGGGATGCACCCCCCCGCCCAACAATGGAAAAAGGGGGGACTATGTATTGCCGGGCAAGGGAAGGGGTTTGATTTTCCATTAAAACCGGGCCAATGAGAGGAGCAGCTTTTTTGGGTCGGCCCAAACGCCTGGAACGAAACAAGAAAACCCTCAGACTTGCAGAAAGCTCCCCAACCCAGGCAGGCAAAAACCCCCTAAAGCTGAACTTTCCACCACCCCCCTATCACCCAAGGGAAAAGCGGCTGCAGCAAATCCCAATCTTCCAAAAATTTCCTGCATCGACTGATGTAGAAAAAGGGACCCACCTTTAAGATCTTGTCCCGCACAGCTGAAAAAGGGTTCGGTTTTGGGTACAAGGAGCCAAAAAGACTGGTTTGACAGAACGACACTGAATTTCTCCAAGCCCGAAAAACTGCATAAACGGCATCGTTCACTTTTCCGAAAAAAACTGCCAGGGGAAGGGAGAACCATTTTTTGAAAACCAAGCAATTTCGTACAGAAAAGGGCGCGGAATGAAGAACCCCTGGGGGGAGAAAAGTCCGAAGAGCTTCGGGCCCCGACTGTGTATGGCCGAATTTCCACGGGATAAACCCCCCTGTCCGAGCCTCGGACCAGACCCCCCCCGACAGACAAAAAGACATCCTTTTCCCGCTGGCGAGCACTTCACCCCCCTCCTCAACAGGGACTCGTCCGTATCTGCCCAGGGAATTGCAACCCTTTCCCCCAGCTACCAATCAAGCCCCCGCTAAACTGCCCCCCCCACCAAGGTTTAACCCAAAGGGCCCCAAAACGACAGCGTCAGGAAAAGCACCGGGCGGAAAAAAGGGGGAGGTGGGTGACCCAACCCAACTTACCGCCCCCGTTCCCGTCTAACCGGTAGAGGGGGAGGCCCCCCAGGAATTTTTAAAGGATGCTTTTATTGTTTCCCCATTTACAAAAGGAAGGGAGACAAAAAAATCCCCGAAAAACCCCCCCCCGTGGAAACTTTTTCCCCCTCGCTCGCCGGCAAATCAATCTTCGCCCGCAACATACGAACAAGACTGGTTTTTACTAATTTTCCCCAACCCCAGTCCCTCCCGAAGCACATTTTGGGGTTCCCTCAGGCAAGGGGGAAAATGTTACAAGGGTTTTTCCCGTACGCCAAATGCAAGAGAAGTGGGCCCTGAGCAAAAAAAGGGGGCTCCCCAAGGCTTTGAACCTGACTAAGGGCCCAAAGCCGGCTGCCCAGAGGGGCCAATCCACTATTGCGTCTTTTTCCCTTATGGCATGCAAGCGAGAATACAGGAAAAATACTGACTTTTCGGATTCGTCCCTGTGGTAAATGGAGTGAAGCGGGGTGCGTCTTGGGACCCACACTGTTCCCTTCTCCTCTACCCCTGCTGTTGACCCTTCCCAAGACGTGACCGGGGCATCTGCTTTTTAGTTTTTTCACAGATGGCAAACTTTTTTAACTTGCGGCGACTCCTTTCCAGGGGCCAGGGTTTTTTGGCACTGTTGGAAAAGAGTTTTCCCCTTCGCTGATGAACTGTGTCCCTTTCTGCACACACCCATTTGGGGCATTAGTTCATTAAAAAATAAGTTTTCAACCTCCTGCCGGTTTTTTGGGCTCACCATCACCTCACAGACCGAAATCCATGTAAACCCCTGGCTAGCCCCACAGAACGCCAGTGCCTCCCCCCCCACCCCGCAATCAAGATCAATGACCCGAGATCAAGTCAGTTACAAGTTTTTCAAAATGGGGCAAACCAAAGCAGCAACGGCCCCCCGATGCAGAAGTGGGCGCCCGCGCAACGCCAAGGCCCCTCCGCCTTTGGGAACTTTAACAAAAAGGGGTGTGGAACCCCAAAGGGATCAGGCTCCACCAACCCAAAATGAAAACCCACAGAGCGTTGTGCTTTACCACCTGTTGTACTGGGTTTAAAACCCGGACGACGTATCGCCCTCACATTTAACTTGACAGTTTCACCAGAGATGGCCCACGAAAAAAACCCGGGAAAAGGGCAAGACAGGGGCCCAACCCCAGGTCCTAGAGAGGAGCGGGGCCCGCCCATCATCGAAAGCCTGCGATCCACTCCAGCCAACGCTGGACAGGAAAACGTTGCCGCATGACAGACAGCAAGGGTCCCCCAAGATCTTTTGAAAGGGCCCGCTGAAGGAAGGCATCGTGAAAATTGGAAGAAACCCCCTAAGGGGGCTTCAAAAGGCACCTTTAAGACCCAAAACCTCAAAGCCTGTGACAAAAAAACAACGTTCCTGGGGAAAACCCATGGGCCCCCGACCGCTCTCGCGGAAGATTTCTTTGCTCTAAGGGGAAAAAAACCCTTTGGAAAAAAGAGAATTCGGCCAAATTTAAAGGGGAAACGGGAGGAAGGAAACAGGGGGTCAACTTCTTGGGGACTTTTTTCCCCTTCAACACCTGTGGGAAGTGCTGCGCATCCAGAATCGGGCCCCCCAAAAACACCCCCAAAAATTTTTAAGGGGCCACAACCCCCGCAAAACCAAACCGAAAAGGATTTTTTAAACCCTGGGCCGGGCCCCTCCTTTTCCCCTTCCGACCCCGGGACGGGGGAGAAACCCAATTTTTAGTTCCCCTTTAGAATTTTAACCTTTTTAAATTATTTCATTAAAGGCCGTTAAAACTTATGGTTTTAAAAGTGAAGTGCCTTTGGTTTGGGGGGTTTAAACTGTACCAGAATTTGTATTTTTTTTTCTTTTAAAATTTCAAACAAAAAAATGGATGTCATCCCCTCCTTTTACCAAACCACGTAACCCTTCCGGCAAAATTTGGGAACGGCATTAGGGTGTTTTTGGGGTCCAATCGCGCCTCAACGAAATAAACGTTAATTACAAAAAAGCGGCTTAAAAAAAAAGACTTACGTGACAAATTTTTGGGGATGACTGGAAATTTTTCCCCTTTAAAATTTAATCTAATTTAATATTCACAAAGAAAAACCCGAAAAAAAGGCAATGTTAAAGTTTACCAAGGACACCACACACAAAACACACACACACACACGCAAACAAACACACAACACCACACCACCCCACACACCCCACACACACAACACAAAACACACACAAACCCGAACGACGTTTAAAAAAAATAGAGTCCAAATTTTTTTACACAAGTGAATTAAATCAAAAGGGGAAAAGAATATAGGTTTCAAAAAAAAAGAGAAAAAGGGTACATAAGCAGAAAAAAAAACCCCAAATTTTTCCGGCTGCCTGGTGAAGTGGTTAGCTTCGCGGGCAGAAGGCTGGGAGGGGCGCGGGGCTAACCCTTGGACGTCGGTTTTCGGTGAGGGACCGACTCCCACCCCAAATTTGAGTATGCTATGGGCTTTTAAAAAGTAACTGGGGGCCAAAAAAAGATATATCATCCACTTCACGGGTGCGTCTTTGGGTGTGTTGTTTTAATTTCCTGACCAAAACGCAAGTGTCTCCCATAGGGATCATCACATCATCAACCCTCATCGCATTTGCATCCCCATCATCAAAAAAAAAGCCCCAAAGTATTTTGGGCCTTTTATGCCCTGCCTCATGGGGACCTCATTTTTGGTCAAACCCCCCAACTTCCCGCTTTTGGGGGGGCCTTTCAAGGTCTTTAAATGGCGGGATTTTACGGGGGAAATGCCGTTGGAAAGGGGCGGGGGCGGCCCCGCCTGCAACTAAACCCCAAATTGTCAGTAGGGGCCTTTGTTTGTTTGGGGTCCAAAATACATCAAAACAAAAACAGGCCTACCAAACCCCCCGCCAAAAAAACTCAGCCGCAGGGGAGGGTCTCCTCTGGGTTTTTGGCCTCCCGGGAACCTAACAACAATGGTTTCCCCGGGCTGTCAATACTTGGACTGCGACAGACCAAAGCGGGGGTGGGAAAGTAGGGGGTTTACTCGAAATTTTACACGTGGGGGGTAATGCCACTGAAACTGGCAGTGATGGAGAAAACAGACAGGAGAAAGAGTAAACAAAAGGAAAAGTTGGGAAAAAAAAATTACACACTTGGAAAATAAAGCGTTGTAAACCAGGGGAAAAGGGCGCAGGGAAAAAGAAAAGAAGAGAATAGTTTTTTAAATTTCACCTAGAAAAAAATTTAAAACAAAAACATTGATAAGAAAAAAGCAAAATTGGGCCAAAAAAGAGGGGAAAAAGATCTAAAAATCTTTGTAACCTTTGGGAAAGGGGTTTCTTTTAATTTGCAAACAAATTTTAAACTGTTTCTAAAATAGTAGCACATCCTAATAAGAAGATGGCAAATTGCAAGAAAAAAGATTTTTAAAAAAAATTCTTTCGGGGGAAAGAGAAGTTAAAGACATCAAGGGTTTGAGAAGTATTTAAATTTAAGCCTAAATTAAAAAGAGATTTTAAGTTAACTGTAACCAAATTAAAAAGAAATTGAATTAACTGTAAAACCTAAATTAACAAAAAATTGAAGCAACCCACTGAAAGGACAAGAGGAGGAAGATGCTAAATTTAGAAGATCTGGACAAAAAAATTTGGGCCCAAAAAATGGACCCAATCGCTTGGGGGATTCCCCCTACACAAGAAGGGGAACCTCAAGCCAAATGCAAAATTAAAAGACTAAAATCTAATTAGCCACCCAAACAAAGTCAAGCCCCGCAAAAAAAACCTCAACCGATTGAAAAACCAAGGGTGAGGAGCGGGTATCCCCGAAAAACAAGCGGGTTTTGAAAAAAGGGCGGAGCACTGTCAACAAATTTTTCAACGTTGTCCTCCCCTGAAAAACATCTACAACACCCAAAAAGGGCAACCCTTTTAACCCAAATTCAAACGACTTCAAGAAAGGATTTGATCGGGGGTGGCACAAACGGGCCCCTGGAAATTTTCGAAGGGTTTTAAAAATTGAAGAAGGGCTCATTCAACCGGCCCCCCAAAAGAACATTCCCCAGCGCAGTGCTCCCAACAATCAACAAAGACAGTTTTTTTCGGACCACAGCGGGGTCAGGCCCGGGATGCCTAATTTTCCCCCCAAAAATTTTTTTCATCTTTCTGGGGAAAACATCAAGGGGGCCCTTTAAACCACCACACCTCCATCCAACCCATTGGCCGGGGGCCATTCCCGCAATCTGCGATTCGCAGAAAGACTTTGACCTCCCTGGGGGGCACTAACACCGAGCTCCAGGATCAAAAAAACAGCTCTCAAAAAGAGCAAGGCTTAAAGGCAAGGGGGTCCAAACACAGAGAAACAAAGGGCATGGGGCAACAGCACAACTAAAAATCATGCCAAAATAAACCCAAGAATTTTGGGAGCCCTTGGAAGAAGTGACCCCTTCAAATACCGGGGGGCAACCCTGTCCAAAACTTCACCTTCAACACAAATCCGGGAAAAGGGTAAAATTTTGCAACGGCTCGTGGCCAGACGAACAGGGGATGGAAAAAGTAACATCAATTCCACACAGAATTCCTGCTCTACAATTCACTGGTGGGCTCCATCCTCTTAAAATGGAAAGGGGAGACATTGGGCCCTGAGGCAGAAACAGAAAGAAGGGAAACCAACATTCGAAACCAAGTGCTTGAAAGGGGAAAAGCTACAAAAACTCCAAAAAGGGCCCAAGACCAATGACTAATTTCAACTTGGTCAGCCAAACCTTTTTGGGCCCCAAGAACCCACTGCTGGCGACTGTCCCCAAACCCACGGAAGATGGCATGGTATGGTCCCCCGTCCATACGACATAACACCCTCTCCCCCAAAAACCCTCCTCAAAAGGGCTGTAGAGGGAGGGGGGCAGACGGGGCCGGCAGAAAAAAAACTGGTTTTGACAACGTCAATGAATGGACCCAAAAAGACCAAAGCCAGATCTCCTCAAAACAGCCCGCCAACAGAAAGGGTTTGGCCCACTATGAAACTTCCCCATTCCCCCCAACGACCCCAGCGGTCGAGGGAATGAGGAGTGAGTGAGTGAGTGAAGCAGACTTTAAAAGAAGGTGCCAAAAACTTGAAAGAGGCTCACAACACTGAAACGGGAGTTTCAGTTTCAGTTTTCCAAAATTTTTCCCAAGGGGGGCCTTTACTTTCGTTCGGGCCCAAAACCATATGCGCTAAAAAAAACATCGCTGGGGGAGATTCCCGACTAGTTGCATAACCCAACGGGGCTTATCCCCGCAAAATGATTGATGCCCATAAATATTCCCCTATACCTTTCATAGTGGATTTTTGGGTTTCAGAAATTTGGGTTCAGGGCAACATTCCCCGTTTACACTGGGTTTTTTTTTTTAGCGCCCCAAATGCTTTCTGCACACGGGGCCTTGGTTTAAACGTCTCATCCAATTACCAACGCCCAGTTTAAAATTTTCAAGTCCCCAAAATGGGAGAAAGGGTGAGAGCGGGGGGCCCATCCCCAAAACCCCACAGACAAACTTTACTGGCAGATGAACGTCTTAAACATTCTGCCACCTTTTCCCCTGAAAACAGGAAAGAAAGGGAAAAAGCAAGGAACAGGAACGACAGTCGACTTCTTCAAAATTTTCTGGAAAAAAGCTAGGAGGTTTTGTACACTCCAACGAAGGGTTTGAAAAAAAAAGAGAAGTCAAAAACACAGGGGAAAAAGGCTAAAAATTGTTTTTTAAAAAGGGGAAAAAATCCAGGAAACCTTTAAAACTGGCTCCCCATATCGCTTTTAACTGCCTTTTTTGGGAAAAAAAAGGCTCATCCTGAAACGCCAACAGATTTTTAAACATTTCCTTTATAAACTTTTTTTTAAAAAAAATGAAATGGGTTTTAAAACGCCCGGGAGATAAATTGGCAAAGATTTTAAGGGTTTTTATACAATACACTTTTATCATTTTTAAGGAAAAAATAACCAGGGTACAGTTTCTACAGATTTTGAAAAAAACTTTCAATTCAGTCAGTTGGAAAAAAATGGATACATTTTTAAAAAGCCCTTTTCTTGTGATAAAATTTTTCGATGGGTTTTAACGTTTTAAAACCAAAATTAAGTCCTTAAAAATTTGTTAATGGAAAGGGGTTTTTTAAAAATATCCGGATTTGAACGAAAGTTGGGAAAACCGGGGGAAACCAAAACTTTCCTTATTTTTTTTTAATTTTTTTCAGAATTTTAAAGGTCAAAATTTTTTGAGAATAAAAAATATAAAAGGGGATTATAAATTTTAAATAAAATTCAAATTAGTTTGTTTGGGGGATGAAACGTCCTTTTTTTTTTTTTTTAGGGGGGACCCAAAATCATACAAAGAAAATCTATTAAAAAACAGGGGGAATTTTAATCAATTTCAGGATTTTCCCAAAAAAAACTAAAAAAACAAGTAATGTAAAAAAAATTGGGGAAATGAACCCCATTTTTGATACATTTCTTAAAATCAAAATCAAAATTAACTGGAAAACCACCATATTTTTTAAAAACCAGTGCTTTCCCCCAATTGCTAATGATCTTTTAAAAAGGCAGAATTTTAAAGGATCGATAATTTTAAAAAAACCAAAAAAAATGGATGAAAAGGACAATTTCACCTCAAGGAAGAGCACTGTTTTTTAAAAATTTAATTTTACTATCTTAATAAATTTTCTTAAAAACACATTCCAAATCCACCAGATTAAAAGTATTCAAGAAGGGAAAAAAAAAAGTTTTTTTAAATTTTTTACGGGATAAAAAAGAGACAATTTTTAAAAAAAACATTTGCAGTGCACAGTGTACAAAAAGGGGGTAAAAATATTTTGCATATTTTTATCACTCAAAAATCTTTAAAAATCATAAAAGTTGAACAATTTTTTTAAAACGTCCAAAATTAAAATATATTGTTAAAAAAAGTCCCAAAAAATTGAAATGTTAAAAAAATTGGCACAAAATACCCAAAATTTGGGGGACGTATAAAAAAACCCCTTTTGGGAAAAAAGTATTTCGTAAATTTTTCCCAAAATTTTTTGAAAAAAAAAATTAAGGTTTCATTGCAAAGGGAAAATCTTTGGGTGGAAACCTTTTTTAAATTTAATAGCAAACGAAAAAATAGAAAATCTTGTATTTTGAAACTGGGGGGAGAAAACAATAACATTAAAAAAAAATTGTGAAAAGATTTTTAAAAAAAAAAAATATTTATGAATTCCAAAATAGAATTGATACCGAATCATGCTGGGTAACTGGCCAAAGCTTTTGAGAGAAGATGAAATACACTGGAAAACAACGAAAAAGAATGGAAACCACTTTTTAAGAAAACAAGTATTGAATTTTATAAAGCACCAAGAGGAAAAAAAGAAAAATTTAAATTTTTACGAGTACTAACCGGGAAAACAAACTACCAAAAGTTTTGCAAAAATTTGGACTTTTATCTTTTTAAAACAAGTTTTAAAAGGGGACTTTTTTTGATACAACAAAACTCCAAAAAATAGAGTAAAATGGTTCCAGGGGAAAAAATTTTAAATTTTTCTTGTCACAATGTATTTGAAAGGATATGGAAAAACCCCAAAAACAAGTTAATTTCTCAAGGAGAAAAAAGACAAAAATTTACATATCTAAGGCGGGTGAAAGTGTTCACTATTTGGATAAAATTGTTGGGGGCATTTATACAAAAATTTTCTACATTTTTGGTAAGTTAAAACTTAAAAAAAGCAAATGGGGCTTTTTGAAAAAAAATAATTTCTGACTGGGGTTTTTTTTGGGTTTTTTTTTTATAATTTTTTTAGCTAAATTCCTTTTTCTTCCTTTTCCTTGGCCCGGGCTGGATTCCAACGAAAGAAATTTTGTCCCGCAGTTTGGGGGTCTGCTGAACCCAAGTGCCTAAATTGTGATAAGCTTAAAGATGCACGGCTTTTTTTGGACACGAAAATAAAAAACTGGGCGGATCTTTTTTCACAAAACTTTTTTTAAAAGCTGATTTGTGGTTTTTTTCCCCCTTTCTTTTTCCTTGCCGGGTTTTGTTACTTGTAAAAAAATCGGTTTTAAGGAACCCGCACGGGCTTCCTTTTTTAGAAGTGTCTGGGTTTTTTCCCGTTACCTTTTTTTACCTTTGGGGGGTTTTAGCCCCCAACTGGTAGCATAACATCAACCTTTTAAAATTTTGTCCTTTCCAAAGAAGAGAGTTTCCCCCCTCTTTGTTTGTTAATCTTTTTCTCTCCTTCCCATTGTTCCCTTTTACACCTACAAGGGGGTGTGTTGGGTTTTTGGGGGTGTGGTGTGTTTGTGTGTGTGTGTGGGGGTGTTTTATTTCAATAATTTAAAATAGCCCGGGGGTGGAATAAAAAAATTTTTGGGTTATTTTTCTTAAATTAAAAATCAGAATCATAGAAAGTTTGGTGTTTTATTTCAAATATCAGTTCCTGAAGTTGTTAAAGTCCTTTTCCCTTTTTAAAACAAGTTTAATGATTATTACGGGAAAACTGCTTCCAATTTCTTTTAAACCTTTTAAAAAAAGGGGGAACAAAAGGCTGGACAGGGAAACTGTCTCGAAAAAGGCGATTGTATTTTTGCATCTTTCCAAACAGCAAGGATTTTTTATCAAAGCCCCCGAAAAATTTTTTCCCTTTGCAATTTCGTCCCTTTGACGGAGATGCCAGACCCAGATGATCACGCAATTCTGCATCAGACCAGTCCCAAAGATATCAACATCATACATTCTCCCTCTCTGACAAGGGTAATGACTCCCGCAGGACATCAACATGATAGAGAAGTTGTTTCCCTTGCCAACGGACTCTGCACCGGCCGCTACAAAGACGCGATGTCTGGGGCTGTTGACAATGACGTCAGTGTTGTCAGCCATGACCCGGAAGGGTTCCGTGCTGAGGAGAATCCTTTGCTGGGGGAAGAGGTGGGAGAGGTGGGAGGGGGGCCTGACTCAGCATGGAGTGGAGCTGCTGGTATGTCAGGGGCTGTGGTGGACACACGGAATGGACTGGTCCTTTAGACAGCTCTGTCCGGACGAGGTCCACTTCCATTTCCATAAAAGTCACTGTCTGCAACCAACAAAGAGAGACGTAATTGGTGAAAATCAAAGAAAAACTCAACAGTGATGATAAATACCCTGGGCAATGGCCCGTGAAAAATCATTTAGTCAATTCAACACGGAATCAAGTACATACGTGATGAGCACTGGCCCATCAAAAAATCATTGCGCTCTAAAATTCACAGATTGGGTTAAGAATTGCAGCTCCCAAAATATGATCATCGCCCATTACAGCAGTGATCCACGCCACCATTTACTGTCACTGCCGCCACTCCAGTAAAACTTTTGTTGCTGACTGCTGGTGCCTACTCCTGCAATAACACTAATTATTTTCATTAATAAAATTTAAATGGGGTAGATGACAGTATTAAGATGAGTTGACAGAGTCCCGTGGAACTCAACTAACTAAACTAACTGAATAAATAAATAGAATAAACAAAAAGAACAACATAACATCAACGAATGTGCGGTTTTGTTTTATTTAGCAATAGAAAACAAAAGGCCAAACATGTAAAGAAACAGACCTTCCCCATGACAACGCTGAACTGTCTCAGCAAGCTCTGGCCCCTGTTCTCCACATTGATGTTGTCACAGTAAAGACCAGATGCGGATACTTGGTGAAGACACAGCTTGTTTCACCACTCCGAATAAAACGGCCGTACAGGCCATGACCTCTATGGTCGGGATGAACTCTTCCCTGGCTGACGTCACCACAGTCTGCCCACCGTCCACAATTTGGGTGCTGAGGAACCCCACCTGTTTCAACAGACCCCCAAAGTCTTTTTTTTTTGGTTCCTTTTACACATCTTGAGCACATTCACAACGGCATTTCAGTCTAATATGATCATTTTACATGAACAGACTATGAATAAATAAATTACTGATATAGCACTGCCAGAAACATGTCCCTACAGTAACCAGGAATGCAAAGTCATGTCCTCCTGGTAAAGTACTGTTTAAAATGTTCCAGTTGGAAAAACGATTACAGAACTATGTGCCACTGGGGGAAAAGACGAAACAAAAATTCAGTGTGTGTGTGTGGTGTGTGTGTGTGTGTGAGGAGTGTTCACGTCACTGTTTGTTAGAAAATACAAAAGAAGCTCCACAAAGAAAGGTACATGATACACACACACACACACACACACACACACACACACACACAGAGCAAAATTTCCCATATCCGTCCCAACAAGCCCTCAATTCTAAATCAAGGAGAGGTGAACGAGGAACAGGAAGGATGCGACCTGAGAAGCCGTACTCACCACTCTGCCCTGCTTCAGGTACACGTAACCTTGACCCCTTGACCCTCAATCAGGGACATGAAGATGGCCGGCAGATAATCGCGTCCCTCGTACCCTCCAGGATCAAGATCCAGGGACGGCTTGCTAGTCTTCCACAGTGGCCCTCCCTTACCGTCTCGTCTTTGGAAGAGCGTCCGTGAATTGTGAGGCCATTTTGGAAAGACTTCTGGAGATCTTCACACAGAATTTCCTAACCTTCTGCTTACCATTTGTTCAAATTTTAAACTCCAAACTTTGTGTGTGTGTGTGATGTGTGTGTGTGTGTGTGTAGTGTGTGAGAGTGTGTGTGTGTGTGTGTGCGTGCGTGTGTGTGTGTGTGTGTGTTCTATCTTCTCTAACGTCTCAGTGGCATTACTCTCACGCGCTCCTCTCGAGTCCCCCATTACAGCCGCACCTGGGATCATTTACCCGCAGACCAGTGTCGGTAGTCCACGGGGAAACTATTGATGTTAGGTCGTCAGGAGGCACACACCAGAGGAGAGCCTGTACTGATATTGAGTACTTCGTGGTGTTCAGTAGTGTTTGCTCTGAGTTAACGTACTTAGGACACTACCTATTATCTCTCCTGCTGAAGGGCAATGGTTTGCTTAGTCAGGGAACCAGGCTGAGTGAGCGTCCCCTAGGTGGAGATCGCCACCACGTCCCTCCAACGACAGTCTCCCATGAATTTGCCAACATCGAAAACCTGTACAGAACTCACTCCAAGCACAGAGTGGATGGGGATCAAAAGCAGGGATTACCATGAAAGCAGAGTCACAGAATTTGAGACCATTGCTTTTTAGTCATTGATGATGAAGATGGATATGATGATGATGATGGTGGTGGTGGTGGTGGTGATGGATGGTGGTACTGGAGTCCACTACATGTTTGGGGACCACGTAACAAGGACTGTACTCTACGGTTCCTTTTCATAATGATTTTCGGCATTAGCCAGGTTCGAGGGATGCAGACACTTGCAGTGTTGGTCAGGAAATTTGAGCAACACACCCACTGATGTATCACGAAGTGGATGATACTGGAGTGTTTGGTCCCAGTCTTTGCATATGACTCCATGGTACACTTAACTCAGGGTAGGAGCCAGTGGGCGGGCCATAAAAACGACCAACCGCTGAGAATAGAACCCACGTTCTCCCAGCCTGTCAGTGCGCGACGCTAACCACTTCGCCACAGCAGCTGGTTAGTATTCAAACTTTTATCAAGTCTCTTCGTACAAAATATTGCAAAAGAATCCTCTGTAACTGCACTGGAAATTTATACGTTCAGTAATGTTTCAATTCACTGTGCACAAATGAGACAATGTTTTCAAGTGGATATATTGCAAATTGCTGTACGGTTTAGGTGTTCATAATGATACCTTTATTTGTCGACCGTCATTTGAAAAGTCCAGGCCAATGATATTTAATGAACCTTCTTCCTTCAGCATGTCTGTCTGTCTGTCTGTCTCTGTCTCTGTCTGTCTGTCTGTGTCTGTCTGTCTGTCTCTGTCTCTCTCTCTCACTCTCTCCTCTCTCTCTCTCTCTCTCTATATATATATATAATATATATCCCACACACACACACACACACTCTCTCTTCTTTTCATTTCAATGGGGAATAAGAGTGAGAAAAAAGATGTAAAAGAAAAAACACATTCGTATTGTCATCTGAAAAATATTGTCATTCTCCTCTACTCTCTCTCTCTCTCTCTCTCTGTGTCTCTCCACACACACACCCACACAACACAACAACACACACACACACACACACACACACACACACACAACACACACACACAACACACACAATCTCTTCATCTTCAAGGGGGAATGAGAGTGAGAAAAAAGACGTGAATGAAAACAAATTCGCATAACTATTGAAATCATTGTCATATCTCTCTCTCTCATCATGCGGTTAGACATTTTACTATGTTTTATACCGAGATTTTTTTTCCTTTGATTGTTGGTCTTCTATCCTCCTGCTTTCCTTATTTTTGGGAGGAGTGGGGAGGGGGGTGGGGTGGGGGGGCGTGGAGGGGGTGTGTGGGCGGGCTAGGGGGTGGGGGTGGGGGGGCTCAATCATCTTATTTTTTCCCCACTTCTTCTTATTTTTATTTTTTCATATTATTTTCTTTTCTTTTTTTTTTTGTTGTCGTTTTTCCCCCTTTTCTTCTTTTTTTTCTGCACATATACTTTTGTTCTCCTCCCTTTTCTTACACAAATACTCAACCCATTCGCCCACAGTTCTTTGTTTGTTTGCTCCTCTATTGGTGGACAATATACGTGCATGCAAGATGCTAGTGTTCGTTGAATGTGTGTGTATTCTTGTATATTTTCTGTCGGTTTGCCTGTCAGTCTCCTTTCATTCCTCTCTCACCCCCTATTCGTCCTTACTATGTTGTAGACATACGCAAAGGAGAAGGAAATAAGATTACGTTTAACATATAGAAAAGCCCCATTTTTAATGAGCTGTGTAAATGGCACCCCATTAGCAATTGATAAGCCCAGAATATACCTTATGAATAAACCGTTTAGTATCATAATAGATATGAGAATAAGTCAATATCACTAAGTATCATACATGCGCTTCCCTTCTTTTTTCCTTTCTTTAAAAAAATTATACGTAATTCGTTTTTGTTGTTGATTGTTTTAATGATAATGCACACATTTTCCCAGTCAGCGTGGTTCGTCCGTCGGGCTCGACGAGGACATCTAGTCATGGGGTGGGTTGGGCTCTGTGGGGAGTGCGCAGATGACTGGTCAGGCCAACTCCGCGCCGGAAGGTTCTGGACGCAGTGTGGACAGGGGATGGTGGCGGCTGTCGGGACTTGCTGGCACTACTTTTCCTGGCCGTCTGCGTTGCTCTGCTACAGCGATTCTGTTGGCCTCACAGGATTTGGCGCCTTTGTGGACAGCTGAACGCCCACTTTGGTCTGTCATTGCATTCACCCCTCCCCATGTATCGTGGCTGATGTTGAAGGCCTTCAGAGAGCTTTCAGAGTGCCTTTGAAGCGCTTCTTTTGGCCTCCATGGGAACCGCTTGCCATGTTGGAGTTCGCCTGTACAGCAGTTTCTTGGGGAGCCGGTGGTCTGGCATGCGAAACTACATGGCCTGCCCAGCGTAGCTGGGCCTGCATCAAGATGGTGTAGATGCCTGGGCCAAGTTTGCACGAGTGAGCACCTCGTGTCAGGGATCCTTCTCTTGCCACTTTATGCGAGACGTTTTCTGAGGCTGGTGTGTGGAAGTGGTTCAGCTTTTTGGCGTGACGTTTGTAGACCGTCCATGATTCACATCCATAGAGCAATGTGGTGAGAATTATGGCCTTATATACTTTGAGCTTCGTCTTCAGGGTGATGCCTCTCCTGTTCCATACCGTTCTTATGGAGTCTGGCATTCACCCTCGTCATCCGATCAACAACTGTGCGATGAGAGGTGTACTGCCCAGGTATGTGAACTTGTCCACCGGATTCAGTCGTTGCCCGTTGATGAAGATATTTGGTTAACGTAAGGCCTTTCCTGGAGCTGGTGGTGCATCACGTCAATCTTCTTTGTGCTGATTGTGAGGCCAAAGTTGTCAAGGCAGCAGAGAACCTTGTCGACGCTGTGTTGCATGTCAGCTTCAGAGGCAGCATTGAGAGCGCAGTCATCAGCAAACAGGAAGTCGTTTGACGGTGTCTGTCACTCACCTTGGTTTTTGCTTGAAGCCTCCTGAGGTTGAAGAGAGAGCATCTGTGCGGTACCTGATGCCAATGCCTACGTCAGCGTCCTCTGAAGGCATCTGTCAGCATGGCTGAAAACATGAGACTGAAACAGGGTGGGGGGCAAGAACACACCCTTGCTTGACTCCGTTGGAGACAGGGAATGGTTCTGAAGTCTCTCCGTTGTCTTGGACTCGGGCCAACATCCCCATCGTGTAGTTGCCGTATGATGGTGATGAACTTTTTGGGAATCCGTACTTCGCCATGATTCTCCAAAGGCCATCTCTGCTAACAGTATCGAAGGCTTGGTCAGATCGCATAGGTGGAGTAAAGGTCGGCGTTCTAGTTCCTCACATTTCTCCTGGAGCTGCCCTGGCAGCAAACACCATGTCGATAGTCCCGCATTCCTTTCCGGAAGCCCACTGGCCTTCTCTGGTAGGAGACCTTGCTCAAGGTGCGCTATAAGACGGTTGAGTAGCACTTCTGGCCAGAGTCTTGCCTGCGAGGACAGCAGGGATATTCCACGATGGTTGTCACAGGCCTGACGATTCCTTTGCGCTTGTCAGGGTATGATGGAAGCGTCTTTGAAGTCTGTGGAACTGCCTCATGTGCCAGATGAGCTGGAACCAGCTGACTGAAGCTTCTCAGTCAGCGCCATATCACCTCTTTGTAAACTCAGCTGGAATGGAGTCTGAGCCAGGAAGCTTTGCCATTGGATTGCAGGCGGATAGCCTTTCTGGGTCTGCTCCAAAGGTTGGATTGGCATCAACAACTCACTGACTGGCACCTGGGGGAGTCGGTCGATGGCTTATCATTGATGGTGGAAGGGCGGTTCAGTACGCTGTCAAAGTGTTCAGCCCATCTCTCAAGGATCCCGTCCTTGTCAGTGATTAGGGGTAGAACATCAGCACTGAGGAGTGGAGCAGATCGGAGGTGGTGGAACCATAGATTTCTTTCAGGCCCATTATAGACGTTCTTCATGTCGTTCCTGTCTGCAAAGCCTGGATCTCATCAGCTTTGTTGCTCAACCAGGAATCCTGCATCTGCCGCAGCTTCAGCTGGATGGTTGCCTGCGTGCGTTTCTTCAATATGTCTGTCTTTGATGTGACTTGGGATCTTCAATGTGGGCTCTGTAAGGCTTGGCGTTTTTGTCTTCTAGCAGTGCTTGATCTCAGTGCAGTTCTCGTCAAACCTGTTTTTGTGCCTCCTGACAGAAGGCCCCAGGCACTCCTGGCAGTGTTGTACGCCGTCTCACTGCAGTGCACCCTATGCTGCCCTCCACATTCTGGTTGTCCAGCACGGTGGACTCAAGGGCGTTCCTCCAGGGTGTCAGCAAAGCTCTGCTTGATGTTGCCTAGCTCCAGCTTGTTGACATTCAGGCGTTTGGGTGCTTTCATTCCCTGAGGCCCCGTCTCTTGGGCTGGATGCGGAGGTTGAGTTTGGAGACGATAAGGCGGTGGTCTGTCCAGCACTCGGCGCCGCAACATGGCCCTCGTGACTCGTACGTCCTGCCTGTCCCTCTTCCTGACCGATGACAAAGTCGATGAGATGCCAATGCCCAGAGCGAGGATGCATCCATGACGTCCTGTTACGGGTAGGGAGGCAGACGATGGTGTTTGTGACAAGATGGTCGTGCTCGGCACATGTCTGGAGGAAGAAGTTGGCATTGCTGTTACAGTTGCCAACCCCATGCTTCCAATCACGCCTTTCCCAGGAGGTTGCTGTCACAACCAACTCTCGTGTTAAAGTCACCAAGAATGATGAGCTTGTCTGCGTTGGGAAACAGTGGTGATGACAAGCGTTCAGGTCCTCGTAGAACTCGTCCTTGATCCTCATCCGGGATGGTCATGGTGGGCGCGTAGGCACTGACCAATGGTGGTAAACTTCTTCCCGTTGCATATAGGGAGTTTCATCGTCATCCGGCGATCGTTCACTCCTTTCGGGGGGCCAGCAGCTTGCCAACGAGGGTTGTCTTCACTGCACAAGCCAACTCCAGCCTCCACGTCTCTCTTCAGGTCGCGACCCACTCCAAAAGAAGGTGTAGCCTGCGCCTCGCTCACAGAGTTCGCCTTCTTCTGCCAGTCTGGTCTCACTTAAGGCAGCGATGTCGATGTTGAACCTGGCTAGTTCACTTGCAATGAGTGCTGTGCGTCTCTGTGGTCTGTCCGAAGTCGCCTCTGTCAGAAGCGTATGCACGTTCCATGTGGCAATGGTCAATGGGGTGCTCCTTGTTTTGTCTTTCTTTCCTTTGTGTGTCGACGCCTTGAGTAGGGTCCCCGTCAGCCGCGGTATGCTGACTAGGGTGGATATAGAGAAGGCAATGTTTAGGGCACCTTTTCTAGCCCCTTCCTCATGCCATGGAGGTGAGCAGTGCTGTCCTGAAGAGGGCTGCTCAGTCGCTCAGGGGGCTGCGATCTCACCGCTGCTCCAGTCGGTGAAAAACGACCCCTATGGCCTGAGCCGCCTGTGTGCAGGTCCGCGGCTACGACAGCCAGTGTACCCATACCTGTCGCTTCGTCGCTGCCTGTCGCACAGGGCTTTGGGGAAAATGATGGTATGGGATGCAGGATGACTGATGATTTGCGCGATGACTTTGTTTTATAGTGAGAGTTGCGCACCGTCGACCTCACTCTCTTGTCCGAGACCGTCTGTATCCAGTGGCAAGACAAGGTCAAGACGACTGGAGATGGAAACGGATGCAGTGGACTGACCAGGATGTCCTATGTGCCTCCTCCTGCCCTCAGCACTCCACAGTGCTCTGCTGCAAACGCCTTCCCTCTCCGTTGGAACCCACTGAAGGTTTCTTCCGCAGAGACCGCCGGATCCAGTCTTCACATGCATGGGTAGACAAGCCCTCACTCACGAGGGTTTGAGACCCGTCGGCTACCCTCACCTAGTTTAGCCAGCCTGTCAAAGCCGTTGCCCGAGTGATTAGGCGCTGCCGCATGCTAGCAGCTTCTAGATCCCATAAGTGAGAGCTGGGTGCCGGTGGGGACAACTAGAGGACGAACCCACTCCCGGAAGAGCGTGACAAGCCCCCCCTCTAGAGGTACTATCCCTCCCGTGCACCTCTAACCTCACCAGTCAGTAATATCTACTGATAACATGTGATGATCTTTCACGTAGTTTGAACAGTTTATGCCAGATAATATGTCAGTTAATGGTAGTTTTATGCTTCATATTAAAATCTGTTAGAATATTTTGGTCTATAAACCCCCAGGAAATTCCGAACCTCTGGACTTTCATAAAAAAGTTCAATATAATCTATCGATCTTTGTAGTAAGAACATTTCTTACTCTCTGGTTAATTTCATTTTATAAAGCAGACAGTTTGTAGGGTGGGATATTATGTAGTATCTTCAACGAAGAACCCTTAATCTAGTTTTCTTTGTAGTGTTACGGCTTTTGCCCCAGGCTGATTCGTTCAAGCTCAATACCGAACTCTCTCTGCCCAAAAATTGCAGGCTATGGGCACAGTTTCCCCTGTCTTTGCACTCAGTAGCTTCTTAATAGTTTGGGGGCTTTGTATTAAAATGTCTCGCTTCACAAATGTAGATAGTGTGTCTCCTTTTTCTCCACTCTGTATCCCAACGTATCCAGCTGTTCGGGACTGAGCTCAACAAAGTAAAGTATTCAAACATTGTATCAGCAATTCTTTCGACCGCTGGCGTTCTGTTTTGTTTCTACTGATAGGAGACGTTTTCATTTTGATGAATTGTGTCTTTCATTTGTTCAAATCCCATGTCATGCCATTTTTGGTCGGATAAAATAAAGTAAAGAACCATACCCTTGAAAACCACACGGAAATCCACATGGAGTCACATTGCAACTGTTGCTGTTCTCTCCCAGCTGTCAAAACGTATGCTGATCAATCAACTGAGCTGCCCAATTTTTCTCTCTGCGGGTATTCCACTCTCTGTCATGTAAAGCTCGATGGGGTAAATTAACACAAACAATGTCGCACCTGTTGTTTCTGGCCCAGCCCTTCAAATCAGCCAGCGTTTGTTATTATTCATATGGTACATAATATGACCTTAACAGTTCTTTTACATGCTGTGTTGGACATTATCTGAAATCTGTTGTATCAGATATATAGTATATATATAATTTGTAATTGTGTGTGCATCTTGACATGTATGTATATGGTATGAATATCCATTGTTCTACAATGAAATGTAATATTGCAAAACGTAAAGTAATTAATGTGATTATGACACAATGTGATGCGACAGGTTATCCCACAGCAATGTATGTATGCATACATACGAGTACTCTATAAGTGCATCTCTGTCTGTCTGTTTTGTCTATCTGTCTATCCATCTAGACTCGCATTCATTAGAAATATGCTTTCTTGTGCATCGAGCACAGGGTGAGAACTGGTATTTTTACACGGACTTTGATCTGCCTGTTGTACAATGAAGCAGCAGCTTCCCACAGACGTTTTCAGTATGTGTTTGTCGGCGAACTCTGATCGTTTCCATTCATCTTCAGCACTAACAATGTTTTTTCTTTTGTGGTGACGTGGAGTCAATCCCAGGTCATGTGGACCTCAAATTTCTCCTCATGCTATGCTCGACAGTCGGTGATGGAGCATATTATCCACAACATCTTACGTCGAGTGATTAGATGCCTGGACAGGATTTTGTTCATGAACGTGAACTTTGAGCATCGCATCCAGATTCTAGAGCAAAACTGACGACAAACTGCCATCCCAGCAGCTTTCCTGCAGTTCACAAGTTATCAATTACATTTTTAGAAAGAACTAGAATATTGTGAATAATGTGAATTTTTGTGTTTGTTTGTTTTGCTTTTGTTGTTGTTTTTTGTTTTGTTTGTTGATGTTTTGTTTGATTTTTTAGTCGTTATCTTTTATTCTTATATTTTTATATGACAAACGTATACATATGTTTGCTGTTCCTGCCTCAATTAAGGCATTTTTATCAACATTGTGTGTGTGTGTGTGTGAGTGTGAGTGTGTGTGTGGTGTGTGTGTGTGTGTGTGTGTGTGTGAGCGCGCGCGCTTTTGTGTGCGCTACCGCACCTGATGTAATTTCTCTTTTATGAGATATAAAAATCATTCTTTAAGTTATGTGAGTATAATACATGCAATGTTAACCTTGTATTTCGTATGTTTACAATAGTGATTAATTACAACATTTTGATGAAGTGCATATATATAATACTTTTTTTTTATATGATAGTCTATATATGTTATTGATTCTTTTTAATTAAGTCATGATTAATGTTTTGTGTGAGTAATTGTCTTCGTTTGTTTTGCCGCACCAGATGTAATTTCTCTTAATGAGATGATAACAGTTCTTCTTGTTTATCTTATCTTAAGGCTCGTGAGGTGCAAAGCAGACCGCCAAGCAACATGAGCATGAAGCAAGTTGACTGCAGACTGGACTGAAAGATGGAAGGAGACAATCAGCGATGCGAGCAGTTGGACAGGCGCTCCAATCTTTATTTCATGGACTGAAAAAAACCATAGTGGACAAAGCAAGTGCTTCGCAAGGACTATTGCGAGGCGGACTGCCCCCAGCCATCACTTTCCACCGAAGAAGTGATGTGGCAGAGACACTGGAAGTGTGTATCGGCATTCTGAAGTGAACTGTTCGTCAAGTTTGTCAAACAGTCTGACGCTCTGTTGGTCCAACGAGTTGATGCGGACAGCGACGGTGTGGGGTCGCCACTGCAAACCACAACCAATGAATGAAGACGCGCTTTATATATATATATATATATATCTATATATAGAATATATATGTTTTATTGAATCTGTGTTAACGTTCTCTTTTATATGCTGGTGTGATGGTTTAGCTGTGAAGAATAAGAATATACTGACAGACTGTGAATGTGTGCAGTAAGGTCGTGGGAGTGAGACAGGACAGCTTTAAGTCTTAACTCCGAGAGCAAGGTTTCGGTTGCGCCCTTTTCTCTGCATTCAAATTTTGTATTACGTGTAGCTGACACATTTGTACTTTCCAAAGTCAATTCAGGTCTAGATTGGAAGCTGCTAGGCAAATCTCGCTCTCTGCCATAAATGAAGCCAAACCGTAGCTTTATTAGGCTTTTATTTCTGAAATAACCCTTCACCGACGTACAGTGTCAGACTCTGGTGAGAAACTGGCTTGATTCCAAATCGCCCCGCATTTATAGTCCCCGGTTCAGGCTTTAAGCAAACTGTACAATGTACGACAGAAAGCCAAATACATTTCAAGTGACAGGAGCCATACGCTGGGAAATTATTACCCACTCTTACCTTCAGGCCAACCGGTTCTGTGTCCCCAAATTTTAAAGAAAACAGAACCCAAATGCAGCTTTATACCAACCTCAATTCAGCTGTTAAACAGAAATAATTGATAATCAGATCTGTGATAAAAAAAAAATGTATGCCAGAATGTGTGTTTGTGGAATGTGACATCTTAATCAAAGTATTGTTGAACTGCACTGTTATTATAATCCTGTTATGTCTACTTTTAGTATTGCTATTTCATGCCTAAATAAAATATTATATCCTTTTGACTGATTTTGTGTTGCACATGAATGGCTGTGATGATGTATGTATGCTTTACCTCTAAGTGACCTTTTAAAGGTTTCTGTCTTTGATGTTACCTACTGGTGATTATTTATTGTACGCATGGGTTGCCATCTGAACCCCTTTTGTCTTTTATGTATACATGTGAATGACTGTGATTTCGTGTATTGTTTATGTGTTTTTATACCACAAATTAATTTCTCTTGTTGAGATAATCAAGTATTCCTGTAATCTGTAATCTTTCTACTTTAACCGGAGGATGGTTGTTGCAGGATTTTCACACTGATGTCTGCGATCAACACAGGGGTCGGTTCTACCGTCCCAGTGACCACAGTGACAGTGACCTTAGCGTCAAGCCCTGCGTTATGTGATGGCAGTTTTCTTCGTATCCGAAGATCACTGGGAAGAAGGTTTAGTCCGGGTGAGGCAAGCCTTATGGTGGCTGTACAGGTCAATCTTGGATTTTCCTTGTCGGGAACAGTTGGCGCACGTGAGGTTGGCTGGTCGCTGGAGGGGTGAACTTGAGATGAGCCTCCTTTCTCCGCTCGCGTTTTTCCCTGGGCTGTCTGCGTCCTGACCTTTTCAAAATTCCTGACAGCTTTCCTGGTGGAAGTGTTCCAGCAGATCTGTTTGCTGCCAGTGTCTCCCAGCTGTGGTGGTCAATTTCGCTACGTGACATCTGCTGCTTCCAGTTGGTCCTTGTAAGCGTCTGCGTGGAGCTCCAACGCTGCGTTTACCTTCACGCAGTTGCGTAGAAGACGGCCTTTGGCATTCTGGAGTTGTCCCATACGCGCTACATGACCTGCCCAGCGCAGCTGTCGAAGCATCAGCATTGACTCGATGCTTGGGAGATCAGCTTTTCTCCAGGACTTCGATGTTGGTGGTATAGTCCTGCCAAATTATGCCCATGATGAAGCGTAGGCATCTTGGGTCTTTTCTAGGCCTGTCTCCATGTGGAGCAAGCAGCGCTATCCCTAGAGAGGGCTGCCTTGGTCGCTCAGAGTGCTGCCGAATGCTGTTGTTGCCTCAAGTCAACAGACAAGCGACCAATAGTCTGAGCCGCCTACATGCAGAATTGAGACTGCGACTCCCAGTACCATCTAGTACCTGTCGTCTTCGCCTCTCCTCATCGCTGTAGGTCTTTCTTCCCGCCTGCGCAGCGAAGATTTAAGTGAAGACAGTGCGCGCAAACCAATCCCACTCTTTAGGCCATGCATCTCCCACAGGGCTCAGCGAGCTACGACGTCTATGGCGACCACAAGGTGTAGACAGATTGCCTGTGACAGCTAAGGGCTTTGTCTGCCCGGGTTTTAAAATCAGAGATATTCCTTCTCTTAGGCAGATTTACAACCAGGGTTGAAGGCTCAGCCCGCCCGCCCAGATATACCGCCAGGAAGGAACTCGTCACGCCATGACATAGCAAACTTAGTGGAAACAGGGGCACCGCGTGAAGGTGTTGCTAAGGGCACAGTAATGTAGGAGAGGCCATTGCAATAACCTTGCCTGACTAGCAAGCTAGACAGTGGCTATGCGGCGGTACTACACCTGGGAAGGAGAGGTTAGTCACTATCACTTCCTTTAGTGAGCGGGACGTCCGGCACCAGACCTCACTACCCCCCCTGCCTGCGTTATGTAACAAGAAAGAAACACACATAATCATGAGAAATCAAATAGCAACCAACACGAATAATTATTACATGTTACAAAAGAGAAGCAACAGCTATTAAAAAAAAAAAAAAAAAAAAAAAAGAAAGAAGAAAAGAAAAAGAATCTACCACAAAGAAACAATCACATGCATCGCATCATAAACTGTAGACATACACACGCGCGCGCATTGCGCGCTCGCACACACGCACGCAAACACACATGCATATGAGATCCCTTCCTTCTATTAAGAAAGGGTGAATCCCCGTAGTCGCACCTTCTCGCCACGTTAATGTGGGTGATTCCTCAGGGGGACTCGGTGCAGGTTGTTCAACCCAACGCGGCACGGGAGCGAGTAACTGGGCTATATCAAAACTAGATCTTCGGCCCTCTCAATCAAGGAAAGCCGCAGCTAGACAGTCTAGCATGGAGAGGGATGGGCTCCGCCATGCTTTTCTGCCCCAAGACCCACCGCAATGAATGACGACCACTACTCAACCCATCCCCGGCTCGGTCGTCGCCCGGCGTCAACAAGGACCGCGCCCTTCCATTGCAAACCAGGGGTGGAGGTGACAAATGTGCTACTGGTGGACCACACAACAACAAGCTCAGGGCCAGGAACAACATCTCTATTGGCACGTTGGAATGTCAGAACCTAAGGACGCCAGGAAAAATTGGAAGACTGACACATGCAATGAAACAAATATCGCTGGCACATCCTAGGACTCTGTGAAACACGATGGAAAAACATTGGGTGAAATACCCACACTTGAAGCCACAGACTATTTTACAGTGGTAGAGAGGGACAAACACGAACATGGAGTAGGGTTCCTGATCCACAAGACATTGTTAACACTGTCATGGGCTGCCGACCAATAACCAGGCAGGCTCACCTACCATCCGCCTTGCGGGCACCCATTTCAACATCACCCATCATAACAACGATATGCATCCAAACATCTGCTCACAGCCAGCAATGATGAATTCGAGGAGATTCTCCGACCCCTACACGAAACCCTTGATCACGACACCAAAGACAGACATCATCGTAGTACAAGGAGACTGGAACGCCCAAGATCGGCGAAGCCTCCTACAACACCTGGAAGGGGCACATGTGGACGATATGGTAACAACGCTACCCCTGAAAGAGGTTTGAGTCCTCCTGGAATTTTGCCTGCATCACCACCTGAAGATAACAAACAAGATTTGGACCACACAAAGCATCCAGAAGATGGACATGGCAAGCCCTGGAGGAGATCACCACAACCAAATAGATACATCATGGTAAAGAAGCGTTTCCAGTCTAGCGTGGAACATTGCCAAGACAAGACGTTTCCAGGAGCTGACATTGCAAGTGACCACGATTGGTAATGATGACCTTCAAACTCCAACTGAAGAAAACAAAGAAACAAAGCTTCTCAAGACTGAGTTCGACCTGGAAAATTGAAAGATCTGAAGTACAAGAGGCATTCCAAGCCCATGATTGGTGGGAAATTCGCGCCACTCATCACTCTCGATGCAGATGAGCCGACCTGGATACACTCGTAAGCGACTTCAACGCAGCTGTAACTGAAACAGCCCCAACAACTCTTGGAAAACAACGCATCAAAAGAAGACCTGGGTCACGGACGACATCCTACAGCCTGTGTGAACAAACGTAGAGACTGAAAAAGAAAAAGATGAGAAGAAGGGGCAAAACAGTACAAAGCAGTAACACCGAACTCAAGAGAAGCATGAAGCAGGAAGGGCAAGGGAGAATTGGATTGAAGGAAAATGCCAGGTCATAGAGGAAAACCTGACAAGAAACAACAGCAAGATAGCCTACCAAGTTGTGAAAGAACTTACCCAACACAAGGCAAGGTAGAACTTATGTCAACATCCCCCCAGACCAAGGATGGAAACTGTCTAACAGAAGAAAAGACATCCTCAAGCGATGGACAGAATAACTGCCAGAGCTATCCAACATACAGACCACAGGTGATCCCAACAATACTGAATGTTCACCAGCACTGATAACAGTAGTCACCCATACTCCGTGAAGAAATAGAGGCAGCAATAGCATCGCTGAAAAAAGGGAAATCGGCAGGTGTGGACAACATCCCATCAGAACTGATCCAAGCTGGGGGTGAAGTTATGATAGATGTGCTACTGAAAATCTGCAACAAGATCTGGCAACAGGGGGAAAGGCCCACACCGTGGACACAATCACTGATCATCATCCCTTCCCAAAAGGGCCAATCTCCAAGCAGTGTCAAAATACCGCACCATCAGCTGCTTAGTCATCCCCAGCAAAGTCATGTTGAAGATCCTGCTTAACAGACTGAAACCACAAGCAGAAAACTCATTGCTGAAGAAACAGGCAGGTTTCAGACAGGAAGGAGCACAACTGACAAATCTTCCAACTTGAGGTTGCTATTGTGAGAGGTACCATCAACACCACCAAGACCTCTACCACGTCTTCATTGATTTTAAGAAGGCACTTCGACATGGTCTGGCATTGCAGCTTTGTGGGTACATGAATCTGTACAAACATCAACGCCAACCTGATCAGACTGATACAGCACCTCTATGACAAAGCCACCAGCGCCGTCTACCTCAACAATAGCATCGGGGACTGGTTCAGAACCAAGTCGGAGTGAGACAAGGCGGTCTACTCTCCCCAACACTCTTCAACATCTTCTTAGAAAGAATAATGACTGACCCACTGGAAGAGCATGTAGGAACAGTCAGATAGGCGGCGAACAATCACAACACTACGTTTTGCCGACGAATTGATGGACTGGCAGAAAGAAGAAGAATGGCAAGCCTGGTACACATCTAGACAAAAGCCTCACATCGTATGGAATGCAAATCAGTGCGGAGAAAACCAAACTGATGACTAACAACACCAACGGCCTCAGCATTGACTTCAAAGTCAACGACCGACCAGCTTAAAACAGTCCCACAGCTTCAAATATCTGGGAGCAATCGTGTCAGATGAAGGATCTAACCCAGAAGTACTCTCGAGAATTGCACAACCAACAACGGCACTCAACAAGCTGAACACCATCTGGAAACAACAAAACCATCGCTCTCAGCTCAAAAATCAGACTGATGCGTTCCCTGGTTATATCAATATTGCTCTACGCCTGCGAGACTTGGACCCTGACTGCAGACATCGAGAGAAGAATCCAAGCTGTCGAGATGAGATGCTTTCGTAGACTACTTGGCATCTCTACAGAGACCACATCACTAACACGGAAGTGAAGAACAGAATCAAGCAAAGTATTGGACCCTACGAAGACCTTCTGTCCATAGTGAAAAAACGCAAACTTAGGTGGTATGGACACATCTCCCGATCATCTGGTCTTGCCAAAACGTTCCTGCAAGGCACCCGTACAAGGAGGCAGAAGGAGAGGACGGCAGAAGAAGAGATGGGAAGACAACATCGGGGGTGGACAGGCTTAACGCTCGGTGACGCCCTGAGGAAATCAGAAAACCGTGAAGAGTGGAGAGGGGTGGTGGCCAGGTCAGCAGCGGTGCCCCAACGGTCTGAACCCAGACTACGGGAGAGGTGAAGGTGAAGGAGGTGGAATATAATATAATATATATACACTCTGCGTATGTGTGTGCGTATGCGTACATGCGCGCGCACGTGTGTGTGTGTGTGTACGGCGCGTGCAGGTCGGGATGTGCGTGCACACATTTGTATGTATGTGTTACTGTGTTTGTATGCATGCTTGGCGTACACGCGTGTGTGATTGTGTATCTCTTTTCAAGTGCTCGGGAAGGAAAACTAGCGGAAAAAAAGAAAGAAAGAAAGAAGGAATCTGTCAGCATGACTGTAATTTGAAGGCGCATTACCTCACCACAAGACCCTGAGTTAGAACCCACGCCAGTCCGGAAGTATCCGGATAATCGACAATGCCGAAAAACTGCTCTCGTCAAAACAGGTCCCGACGGGATTTTTTTCCCCTCGCTTTTTTTTCCTCTCGTTTTTTCTCGTTTTTTTTCCTTTCTATTTTTTTCAGGATCGACGCAGCGCCAACAATGCCTAGCCTCCAGGGCAGCAGAGATCAATATTGTGTTAATCGATCGGCGGCTTTATCAGAATAGTCCCCCATGGTGGACTGAGTTGTCAGTCTCTCAACTGGTTCGGTTCCCCTGTCCTTGATGTTCGTGGTGCAGAGACTGTATCGTGGTGCTGAGACTGTATCGTGGTGCAGAGATGAGTGACTAGAGAGATCGATTAATACCTTGAATTCATAGGTGTTCACACAGCGCGCATAGCTTTGTAAGATGAGATCCTGTGAGTATGCATACGATCTCCTTGCGTTAATGTGTATGTAACAATCTGACAATTTCATAACATTTTTTGTGTTTGGCACCCACGCGTTAAAATCGAGGGGAAAAGTTATCTCATTAAGTTACTGGACGTCCTTCTCTGTAGCGTTTCTGTTTTTGTGTGTATTGATACGTGGTTGGTTAGTTATTGACTCACTTGTGTCAACAAGTGAAGTCTATGTTTTAACCCGGTGTTCGGTTGTGTGAGTGTGTGTGTGTGTGTGTGTGAGTGTGTGTGTGTGTGTGTGTGTGTGTGTGTGTGTGTGTGTGTGTGTTCGTGGTAACTTTAACATTGACATTTTCTCTGCAAATACTTTGTCCGTTGACACCAATTAGGCACAATAATAGGAAAAATTCAGTTCTTTCAGTCATCTTGTTTCAAACAATATTTCACCTCTGGGTTGGGCACAAAAAATTAAAAAAAGAAGCCAAATTATATGCAAAACTGAATTACTGTTATATCTATATTTTTTGTATTCTCTAAACTTGGCAGTTTGATCTGGTATTCTGACACAGCAACAAGAGCAGTCATTATTATCATATTTTGTTCAAACAGGAACTTCTTTTGCTAAGCATGGAAGTTTTATTTATTTTGCAAAATTTTGGTGCAGATAGTAAACAAGAGAGGCAAGGCCTTCAAGACTCACTTGTGATACACTTTAAAAAAATCTAATCGTTAAAATGTGTTCTGTAATTGTTATATAAATCTTGGGTTAAAAAAAAAAGAAAAAAGAAAAAAAGTCCTAACCAGATTCGAAACCCGCGTGTTCGGTGAGAAGAAACTGTCTTATTCATTACACTATCGTGGCTCCTTAACTGACGTTCTAAAATTTAATATTTGAACATAACCTTTTTTTAAAGGGCGATAAATCAATTGCGGTATTCGCAGTGAGAACGCTGTTAAAATCCAGTTATTCTGGTGTATCCTGGGCATTCAAAAAATCTTTAAGGGCACTTAAAAATCTGAATAAATATTTAACGGTCTCCTTCTCCAACTTTCCATACATGTTACTCGTGTATTGTCCATTGAATATAGGACTGAACGGGCAGGTCAACAACTTGAACCTTTGGCGGTTGAGAACGGTACTGACTTTGATTGCCCGATGATGACAACCTGGCTTGTGATTTATGGACTTTGAGACAGAATTGTGATTGAATGATAAATGATGTTTGATGTGATCCAGTTTCAGTGAAATATGATATATATATATATATATATATATATATATATATATCCATTATCATCATGGATAAAGAGCTTATAACTTCATTGAATACCAGGGGACTAAGAAGTAAATGAAAAGAAAATCATTATTTAGATTCTTAAAGGGGAAAAAATATGATACTAATTTGTTTACAGAATCTCAGGTTACAGAAGATGAAAGATATGTGGACCCAAAAGAGTGGGGCGGCGCAATTTTTTATAATGAAGGTACAAACAGAAGCAGAGGTGAAGTATTTCTGATTCCAAACCGATTTCATGGAGAGGTAATTTTTTAAGTCACATGAAAGAATGTTGATTAATATTGTATTCAATGAAAAACACCCTATTACAATAGTAAAATTTATATGCACCTACAATGTAAACGATTAAACTGACATTCTTTCAAAATATGGGTGAAATACTAGTGAATTTATGAACTGTAATCTCTAGTAGATCTTGGTGATCTCAACTGTGTACTAGTAAAGGGCTAGATATAATATCTGGTCTCCCTCATGACAAATCTGAAATTATTTCCTTTAAGACACTTTCTGACAACAGCAGGCCTTACTGACAAATGGAAAGCTTACACCCCCACTGACACGGACTTCACGTGGCACAGGCATAAATCCGTTCATTGCCGGCGTTTGGATTCCTGTCTTGTTTCTGACAACGTGTTGCCCTCCTGTGTTTTCTTGTGAACACATTTACTGTCCCAACCTATGATCATAAGCTGTCGTTCTAGAATTAGTGAGGGGAAACTTTATTCGTGGTCCAGGGTACCTGAAAATTCAACAATAGTTATCTTAAAAATGAAATATTTGTTACAAAAATGAATGCTTTGTTAGATTCTGTTAGTTTAGAACATAGTGATCAAAGCAGCGTAGTTCAATGGGAGCTGATGCAAAGTTGAAGTGAGAAATCTCTGCATCGAGTTCGGAAAAAACATGGGCTTGCGAAAATCGAAACAAATCACTGGACTTACAGAATCGACTAAAAGAATGGCAAAAAAGATTGATAACCAGTCCTCAAAATGAAGATCTTCAGAATCGATTACTTTGAAAATGAAACACGATTTAGATTTAACTGTACACGAATGAAGCTAAAGGAGCACAGGTAAGGGCTAGAGTGAACTGGATTGAAGGTGAAAAAACCCACCAAAATATTCACAAATCTTGAAAAAGCTAGAAGTAAAAATAAAATTATCACCAGACTGCGCAATGAGGCAGGGTGAATTATTACAGATCAAAAGAAAACTCTTACAAGAACGCTGTCCTTCTACAAAACCTTATACAACCAAACAACAACGGAACAGAAATATAAGGAAGCCATCAATAATTTCATTGAAAATGAACATTTTACAAAGTTAAATGAAGACCGAAAGCGTCGCATGTGACGGCTTAATAACGTATGAAGAAACCACAACTGCACTCAGAAAACAAAAAAATGGATCAGCTCAGGGACGTGACGGTCTGACGATAGAGATTTAAACTCTTTTTGGGGAAAAATCGGCAGATTACTAACCCGATTCTTTCAATGAGTCGTTCAGAATAGGAGACACTGTCATTTACACAAAGACAGGTTTATATCATTATTACATAAAAGTAAAGATTTAGATAGGAGAACTTGAGTAATTGGAGACCTATAACTTTAACTAATTCAGATTATAACTTCTAGCCATGTTCTAGCAGAAAGATTGGGTCCTGTGTAGTAAATAACTTAGTCAGCAAGATCAGGTAGGATATATCAAAGGCAGGAACATAGCTACAATCATAAGATGTATTGATGATGTTATTAATTATCCTTAATAAAAATGGTATAAGCAGGGTCTTTGTTAGCATTAGATTATACTAAGGCATTCGATTCTATATCCTAAAAGCATACATGTTCAAGCTTTTAAAGTATTTCCGGATTCGGATCTGACTTTCAAAAATGGGTATCTGTGCTCTCCAACAATCGCAAAGTTCCCATAAACCCTGGCGGATGGCTATCTGAACCCTTCGATGTCAACTGTGGAATCAGACAAGGATGTCCCATTTTCTTCCTTTGCATTCATTCTTGCAGTGGAAATTGTAGCAGTCAAGATAAGGGAATAGTACAATAACGGGTGCTCACAACTCCAACAATGGGCAATAAGAAAGATATATATTTAAAGATTAAACAATTGGCAGATGATAACACTTTATTTTGAAAATAGACAGGACCATGGTTACTTCCATAGAAATACTTGAGTCATTTGAACAATTTTCCTGGGCTGAATTAAATTCACACCAAAACGACAGCACTGAAGATGGGCAGACAAATCACTAAACAGAATCTCCCATTTGTATTGGTTGACAAAATAAAACTTTTAGGGCATATACTTCCAGAAAGACAAAATGGCAACAACACATTGAAGAAAACTGGAGAGATAGGATCAATAATATACAAAACTTCATAGTACACATGGAGCAAAAGAGACCTATCCATACCACAGTAAATTCTTGTAATAAAAACCTTTTTGTTAAGTCAACTTACCTATGTTATACATCACTGGCATCCCAGAAAAAGCTCTAGAAACAGATCAACACCATATTCTACAAATTTATTTGGCAGAGAAAACATAGCAACCGTAGAGCTTTTGAGAAAGTGAAAAGAAAAACAGTGGAAAGTGATTATAATCACGGAGGGTTAAATATGGTCAAATATGTTAGAAATTCAAAGATGCATGCATTTAAATGGGTAGGAAGATTTTATCATGCACGGGAAAGAAAACTGGACTATAATACCCAGGTGGCATCTGAACCAAAATACAAAATCACCGTAAAATATTTATGGTAAACTGTAGAGCAAAGCAAATAAAATTACAAGAAATAGAGAACGATTTTTGGTCGGATGTAATTACAACATATTTGAACAGTAAAGATATAGTAACAAGAGAAGAAGTGACATCCATAATTTTCACAATCAGATGTTGTATACAATACTAAAGGTATAAAGGTATATAAAGGTAATGTGCTATGTTTTCAATACTGGATAGACAATGGGATAGAACACATAAAAGACCTAATACATAAAAACAGAAAAAAAGACCCTTCTAGATTTAAATGAGGTTGCTTTTTCACCTGAACCCAGGCTAAAGGAATCACAATATTCGAATACAATGCTCTAAACAACGCAATTCCATTACAGTGGAAGACCTGGATACAAAACAATGGATTACCAATGGAATCTACTGAACTTTTATTTGTGATGCAAATGCATTCAATGCAAAACTAAAAGAAATAAAGAAATATCTTAAACGTAGAAGTAAAAGTACAACTATAGACCTACATGTTTGTGTATTTTGGAAGAGGAAATTTTCTTTTCTTTCAATCATAATACATGGATTTTCACTAGGGAAAGCAACAAAAGAAGTAAGCTTACATTGAATTGCAGTGGAAAATAAGTCATAATATATACCCAACAAACATTATTCTAAAAAAAAAAGGAAGTAGTAGACCTCAGAAATTGTTACTACTGTCCTGGTAAAATTGATTTTATTGAACATTTTTTCTATGAGTGCTCATCTGTGAAATACTTTGGAAAAACATAGAAAATTTGCTACTTAGAAATACTGGTAAGTGTATGAAACTTACATCCCACAGACGTTTTATTTGGAATTCAGGATGACAGATTTAGCAAACATGATCTTATAAAATAAATTATATTATTTTGATAGGTAAAATGTGTATCAGTATTGCTAAAAAAACAAAAGACTGTATATTTTACAACTGATCTTTGAACAGCAATTCAGTATTAGACATCGATATATTTATAATACATATGAATCCTTAAAGAAAAGGGAAAAAGAAAAAAAATCTATATGTAAGTGGGGGAAAAAAACAACAATGACATGTTATGGAAATGAGGGTATTGCCTTTTGACTATATCGTCCTCTTTTTTGTATGTTTTTGTTTTTGTTTGTTTGTTTGTGTGTGTGTGTGTTGTGTGTGTGTGTGTGTGTGTGTGTGTGTGTGTGTGTGTGTGTGTGTGTGATTGCTTAGGTTCACTGTATCCTTTTTGTTGCTGTTATTTTGTTCCTTTTTTTTTATTATTAATACATATTTTGAATTAAAATAATGAATTTATATGCAAAATAAAACGGTGGTCGACCCAAGAAAGTCCGGGTAAAAAAAACACCACCCCCCCCCCCCCCGCCCCCCCCAAACCAAAAAAAACAACCACCACAAACAACTTGAAACAAACTGGCGTCGTTCGCGTTCGCGAAGAATATGAGCACGCGCTTTGAATGTGTATAAAATGTGTACGCAACTGATTTTTTGCCCATGACCTACAGGGCTCAGCAATAGATCTGTAAAGTCCACTCGTTCGTATTGCTTTTTAGTATTTTCCGAAAAAGACACTTGGGCGAATGAACATAGTGAAAGCCCTGTACACTGAGAGTAAAACACAAGGCCCTCTTTTTTTTTGTATTGAGTATAATTTCAAACTGTACTGTTTAAAATGAGAAAAGCAAATTAAGTCCCCTAGCATAATTACAGATTAATTTTTCCAAATATTTATTCACGAGAAAGATTTGTCAACGTCTCATCACTTACTGGATTATGCCCCAAACTGCCATAAAAATATCCACAGAATCAGTCGGAATTCACAGTCTAAAAATTGTAAACTATGCAATTTAAACCCCTTGAATTGATCACGATGAACCGAAAAAATTTCCAGTCTTGACTTTCTTCAACCCCTAAAATGAAGTCCTTTTCACTTCATACGACGTTTAGATGTCTTGGCTCTACATGTTATTAGTTTAACAAAAATACTAAATTTTATATCCACTTTAAAACTAATAAAACTAGAATGAACATAAAAGAAAATTGAATCGACGTGTCGTACTACATCCCGGGGGTGTAACTAAACTTGTACATCTATCTAGATCTAGAAAAAGCGGCTAAATGTTTGCAGTGTGATTGCGGCGCTAGCCACGTCTCCCTTTACCGCGGACTTAAAAAGAATTTTTTATTGCCCTTAAGATTTTATGAATGCCCAAGATACAGCAGAATATATGACTTAAACAGCGTTCTCACTCCGAATACTGCAACTGATTTATCGCCCTTTAAAAAAAGTATGTTCAAATATTAAATTTTAGAACGGTCAGTTTAAGGAGCCACGATAGTGTAATAAATAAGACAGTTTCTTCTCACACGAACACGCGGGGTTCGAATCTGGTTAGGACTTTTTTTCTCTCTTTTTTTTTCACCTGAAGCTTTATCATAACAAATACAGAACACATTTTAACGATTACATTTTTTAAAAGTGTATCAAAGTGAGTCTTGAAGGCCTTGCCTCTCTTGTTTTCATTTTATTTTGGCATTATGAATAAATCATCAAAACCCGAATCTGAATTCCCTCGAATCTCTCTCTCTCTCTCTGTCTGTCTATCTATCTATCTCTATCTACCTCTCTGGTCTCTCTTTATGCTTCTCTGTCTGTCTGTCTGTCAAACTTAATCTCTCTCTGTATGCCTGTCTCTGCCTGTCAGACCCTGTCTTTCTCTCTCTGTCCGTCTGTCTCTGTCAGTCTCTCTCTGCCTGTTTCTCTGTTACTGACTCTCTCTCTCCCCCTCCCCCTCTCTCCCTCTCACACATAAACACACACACACACACTATCTCTCTCTCTTTCCATTCAGCGTGACGTTACGAAAGCCAACGGTGTTGGGTACTTTTATACGTGACCATGCAAGACTAGAGTTTGGTCGACCAAGTCTTGAAGGTGACAGCCAGCTGCTTCTGTCCCTCTGTCTGTCTGTCTGTCTGCATGTGTCTCTCTCTCATTGTAGGTGTGAGGTGATGATGATGAGAGAAAGAAACCACAGCTGACAAGACCTTTCTTCTTCCCTACATGTTCGTATGCAGGCATGTATACTTCTTTGGCGCTTATTCTCGGTCAGAGACCGAGCTCTTCACACTTTACAGTGCCCTGTGCACAACAGGCTGCCTATCTGGGTAAGGTCCGGCTGAGATCGTGCTTTTTTCTGCATGGCGCTTAACCTGTAAACTACAACGACACAAACTTTAGGAACCTAAATTTGACCATCAGAGGCCGCATTCAAGAGATCATCGTGCCTGCGGGAAAATGTGTACCTGCGGGTAAATCTGACTGAGGTAAGGAAAACTGCCGAGGGTGACCAATAGCCGGTATCCAGGAAACACAAGAGTCTACCCGCGGAGGCAACAAACCAGAAGGCAAAGGTTATACTATCTTTCAAGGGTGACTGCCGACGAAGCAGAGGCAAATATGACGAATCCTTTTTTAAGGGAAAACAGGCGTTTTGCGGAGAGACCGTATCTTGAATGTGGCCCCTGATAGTTTTATCTTATCCTTTGTTCGCTTGGCAGTCAAAATTGACGTACTGAGACTGGCAGACAACATTATATTCCACAAGAATTACAAATGTAGCTGTGAAGTGAAGTGCACTTGCAGACGATTAATGATGGAATGCCCGACTTTTGCAGATCGTCGAAATTCGTTCATTCCAGAGAAATATTTTAATCCAGACTTCGTTATTTCATTTTATTTTTGCAGTTAGCTGAAAAGCAGGGAGGACAATGTGTCAGAATGCGACAGTGGCCCCAGATTTGACAAGTTGCTGACATTCATCAATACTTTGCTACTGAAGCTTTTTCTTTTCTTTAATTGTCACTGTGGTGCGGTGTCGAGTAAAAGAGCAAACGCAGAAGGGAATCCCAAGATTTCTAATCATAGAGGACTGGTCAGCTGCTCCAGTGTACTTGGTGTGTCTTGAAGACCAAGATAACTTAACCTTCAAGGTAAACTGTACCCGCGGGTCCCTGCCACGTCAAAAGTAACTTGCCTTCAGGTAAAATGATTTTTGTCTTGAATACAGCAGCAGGGATGTCAACTGTATTTACCTGTTGTAGGGTATTGCCGGAAGGAGGGGTTGGGGTGCGGGAGTGGGGGGGAGGCATGACTTTTTATGATTACTTAAATCACTGAAGCCACATCTTTGGGTTAAAAGCACGGCAAAAATCCCAAATATCCCAGCACCAAAATGCCCCAACGTCCGTTGCTAACGTCTGTATCTCAACACCCTTATCATCCGTACCTCAGCTCTCATACTTCAACACCTGTTTCACCTGTACCTCAACACCCTTACCATCTGTACTCAGCTGTCATACTTCAACACCTGTTTCCACCTGTACCTCAACACCCTTACCATCTGTACCTCAGCTGTCATACTTCAACACCTGTTTCACCTGTACCTCAACACCCTTACCATCTGTACCTCCAGCTTTCATACTTCAACACCTGTTTCACTCGTTACCTCAACACTCTTACCATCTGTACCTCAGCTCTCATACTTCAACAACCTGTTTCACCTGTACCTCAACACCCTTACCATCTGTACCTCAGCTGTCATACTTCAACACCTGTTTCACCTGTACCTCAACACTCTTACCATCTGTACCCTCAGCTGTCATACTTCAACACCTGTTTCACCTGTACCTCAACACTCTTACCATCTGTACCTCAGCTGTCATACTTCAACACCTGTTTCACCTGTACCTCAACACTCTTACCATCTGTACTCAGCTGTCATACTTCAACACCTGTTTCACCTGTACCTCAACACTCTTACCATCTGTACCTCAGCTTCATACTTCAACACCACTTGTTCACCTGTACCTCAACACTCTTATCATTTGTACCTCAGTCTCATCTTCAACACTGTTTCACCTGACCTCAACACTCTTACCATTGTCCTCAGCTTCATCTTCAACACCTGTATCATTGTATCACCTGTACCTCAACACCCTTTCATTTGTACCTCAGTTTCTATCTTCAACACCATATCACCTGTATCTCAAACCCCTTTTACAATTCGCACCTCAGCTGTCATTCTTCAACACCATATCACCTGTATTCTCAAAACCCTTACAATCGGCACCTCAGCTGTCGTTCTTCAACACCCATATCACCTGTATCTCAAAACCCTTACAATCCGCACCTCAGCTGTCGTTCTTCAAACCCCCATATCACCTGTTTCGCGCGCCCGACCCTCTGGGACGGGACCTACCTTCTCACACAGAAGGAATCAGGAACTTGAAAGGTAAATAAAGTTTTATTACACGACAAACGATTGCAAATACAAATAAATGACAATAAAGAAAACCCCCAAACAAAAAGTATACTGTCACAAACTATGGCATACAACCCTCATGCAATCAAAGCACACACATGCACGCGCACACACACATACACACACACACACACTCATGATCACCACACACACAAACTTGGATCCCGAGTGATGACTAATGATAAAGTCGATGTCCCTTCTGGGAACGTGAGGGAAAGAAGGGGAGGGGACAAACACAAATCTTGACCTCTTCCACCCACCCCTACCGCAAACGGTGGGCGGCACTGTTGAGAGGGCTGGCGGAAAAGCTGGAGTGATGAAGTACGACACAAGATGATAGACGATGCTGCGACGAGGACGACGAGGGACGACGATGAGAAGATGGAATGAACGGGTGATGTCAGGGAAGGGTCAAAGGCGCAACTGGGCTGGGAAAGGGAAACAAGGGAAAGGGACGAAAGGGAATAGCTGGGCTGTAACGCCCCACGCTCAACCCAGGACGCTATTGGAGTCTGGCGAAGGGACGCTGCCAGTCTGTCGTCCCAGCGGACTCAGGGCGGGAAGGGAGACTACCCGGAACAGGAACAGGACAGGAACAAGAACAGGGACAGGCCTAAAAGGCCAATATTACTATGACAGTAATATCACAACCTAGCATAAACATCATAACAATTTTAAGACTTAATTCAATTACGTAATAAGAAAATCTGCTTTAATCACCACTTGGCAAACACGGGCTCAGTTCCAATAAGTGGTTTATATAAAACCCAACCAAATGCAAAACAATAACTACTACTACCACTACTGCCACCACTACCCCTTCTACTGGCACTACACCACCATTACTTGGGAAATGAACTTATCCGAGACCTATTACAATACGGGAAAAAATACAACAATGAATTTTACTCAAAATCCCCATAATACTAGGACGGTAATGATTTAATACAGTGCAGAAGAAAATCAATTAACCACGTATAACCTCAACAAAGTTAGCCAACCACTTTTACACTTTACAGACATCTTCGAAGAGACCCCCATCCTAATTATCCAATGTAGCATCTCACAACACACAAACAGAACGAGAAAATTTAAAGTTTT
>NC_134888.1:195330-261613 GCF_041734735.1 Babylonia areolata | reverse complement strand
CCGGTGAGTACCCAGCACTTGTTTGTGTCAACTGTCTCCTTCAATGGGTGGTAGAATTTTATCCAGGGGAGATCTCCTTATCCCTGCTATTTGCCTGTATCGCAACAAATAAATACATAACAAATGACTAAAAACTCAAAGGAATCGGTCACAGTCATGGGTGAGTTCGGACGATCATTGGAATGAGTTCAGATGCCTGTGATCAGGTGGAAAATTTCATTTAACGCCATCAGAAAACAAGGATAAGAATGCTTTGGCGAAACAAAATACACGGCTTTTTTCCACCGTCAATTATTCGAACAAACTTTACGTCGAAACTTAGAAGAAAAAAAAATTAAAGAAAAAGATTATACAAAATAATTTTTGTTCATTTTTTTTCAAACTTTTTATTTTTAAATGAACTTTTCAAATGTGCATTCGTACTACTAGCACACGACTCAGCTAGAAGCTGAAGTCGGCATTGAAAGAACCAGAGGTCCAGCCTGTTTTGCAGCAAGTTATTACTGCTGTATTACTGGTGTATCAAAGTAGACTAAATAAACTGCAAGCTTGCGTGATTTGCATCATAGTTGCAGTTACCTGTTTTTATACAGTCATTTAGCTGGCGTATTCCTGTATCCACAAAAACCCACATTGGGTAGAAGAATCAAATTCGGTTAAAATACATGGATTTTTTAAATTTTTTATTATTGACTTCATACACGAAGATGACAAAAGCAGGGAAGGAGACCTTGCCGAGCCTCAAATACATGCACAACACGTACTGAGGTTCATTTTTTAAAGGAGGACTTTGCATGGAAGTTGATGTATTTCTCTCAAATTAGATACGCGAAGAGTTTCAGTTTCAGTAGCTCAAGGAGGCGTCACTGCGTTCGGACAAATCCATATACGCTACACCACATCTGCCAAGCAGATGCCTGACCAGCAGCGTAACCCAACGCGCTTAGTCAGGCCTTGAGAGAAAAAAAAGGTGAATAAATAATAGATAATCTTACATAAATAAATAAATAATAATTATGATATAAAAAAGGTAGTAGTAATGATAATAATAAAATAATAATAATAATAATAATAATAATAATAAATAGATAAATAAATAAGACAACAATGATGATAAATAGCAAATAAATGTAAAACATGAAGACACACATTCATACATACACCCACACAATTCTCAGATCATTCTCAGAGGATAGGTACACAAATATATAAGCATGCACTCAAGGCCTGACAATGCGTCTGGCCATGCTGCCGTCAGGCATCCGCCCTAGCAGATGCGGTGCAGAGCACATGGATCCGCCCGACCACAGTGTCGCCTCCCTGACGGAAACCGAAGTCGTGAAGCTGAGTGGTTATGGCGGGAGAATTCAGTTTCAGCAGCTCAAGGAGGCGTCACTGCGCCCGGACAAATCCACACACGCCACACCCGCCAAGCAGATGCCGGACCAGCAGCACAAACCAACGCGCTTAGTCAGGCCTTGGGGGAAAAAAAAAGCAAAAAAAAAAAAAGCAAACAGATGTAAAACATGAAGACACACATTCACATATACACCCACACATGCATAACAGATATGCACCGAACATGCAGTTTCACAGATATGAAAGCACAGTCGAATACATATAAACGTACATGAGCTCCAACACACACACACACACTTTATCTGATATTACTAATCCGTTTTGAAGAATAAATACCATAAATCAGATAATACCAGTTATATTTTGCCAGAGTATTTTTCTATGTTTGATAACACTTAGCTCATCCAAAATGGAACCAATCACATTTTCACTAATACACTTACCAGATAAATACTTCATGAATCATTTGGTCATAGTATTCATGTTCAGTTTGAACATGCGTTTAAAAAATTTCAATTCTAATTTCTCAAGTGTATTTGTTTTCATAACCCCATACTTCCGCACCATACAACAAAATAGGAACAATCATAGACTTTTACACGTCCAGAACAATATGTAAAGGTAAAGGTATTCTGGTGGCGCTTCGCGAGGGGGCGACACGCAGGTGTTTGTGCTCTGTGTTTCATTCGTGTTTTTGCTGTCCTGGCCCTGTCCTTGTGCTTTTATATTGTTTCAAAGTGGTGTGCAAGGTGTTAAAGATGAAGAGTGTGACAGTTGTGAGGCTGTTTGTGGTGGTGCTGGCTGTGTTACGGACTAGTGTTTGTGGTGTTTTTGTGTCACCGGGTGGTTTAAATGGCGGACAGCGAGGAGGTACAGGCGCCTTACATTACGACCGTGATTTCCTTCTCAGTTTACGGTCAGTGCACGACCCATCCGCTTTTACTGAGCAACTGTTTCCTCGTGATCTTATTTGTAATGATGAAGAGAATGAAAGAGAAGGTGAGAGAAAGAAAGCACGAAAGAGAGGAAAGAGAGGAGGCGTGAAGAGAAGACTGAGAAAAAATAGCACTAAGCCCCCACTGCCATCTATTATTTTACCCAATGTCAGATCTCTTAACCCAAACGGCAGAAACTGTAATTTAGATGAAGTATGAGCAAACTGTCGCTTTTTAAATGATTTTAGGAACTCGTGTGTGCTTTGTTTTACCGAAACCTGGTTTAGTGAGAAAGTGTCGAATGAATGTGTTGCGATTGATGGTTTTAACACTCCGTGCAGAATGGACAGACTGCAAGAAACTGGGGAAGAAAATGGGTGGTGGCGTGTGCCTGTATGTCAATGAGAAGTGGTGTGACAGTGCGAATGTGTGTGTGAAGAAGCAACTGTGTACACAGGAACTTGAACTAGATACCTGCCACGTGAGTTCGGCCGTATTTTTCTGACTGTTGTGTACGCCCCAGTCTTTGACCAGGCATCTGCTGCACGTGCAGGAAGGACGATCGCAGGTGTTGTTCGCGACCTTCAGCTCATCTCTGCCGACGCCCCGTGTTTTATTGTTGGAGATTTTAATCACTGTGATTTAAAAAAGTCTTACCTTCTTTTAAACAATATGTTACCTGCCGGACTCGACTGGACAAAGACAATCGATCTGTGTTACGGGAACATTCCTAATGCCTACAAATCTGTTCCCCTAGCACCAGTGGGTGTATCTGATCATGATGTTGTTCATTTAATCCCAGCCTACAGACCAAAGATACAGACAGAGCCGATTGTGAAAAAGAGTGAAAGTTTGGACGTCAGAGAGTGTGGATGAACTGAGAGGATGTTTTTGTTGTTTGATGTTGTTACATCTTATATCAGTTTCTGTGAAGACATGATAATTCCGACAAAAATAATTAAACTTTTCCCCAACAACAAACCATGGATCTCAAAGTCTCTCAAAACAATTTTAAACGAGAAAAAGGTAGCGTTTCAGTCAGGGAACAAGAAGGATAGGAAACTGATACAAAAGAAGCTTAGAGGTGAATTACGAAGGGGACAGAGGGAATTCAAATCAAAAGTAGAGCAACAGTTTCAGACAGAAGAAATGGCCGATGGATGGGTTAAAAATTATCACTGGAGAAACGAAAAGGAAAACAGTAGCTTGTGAAATGAAAAAAGGATGAACAGACTGATTTTTCAAATAAACTGAATGATTTCTACTGTCGCTTTGAAAGGAATGGTCTGGGAAGGGAACTGAATAGTGTTATCTCACAGTTGCAGGAAAAGATCAAAGATAGGAACACAGATGAAGACTTTGAGATCGATGCAAAAGTTGTTGAATCTTTATTTTTAAAACTGAATGTCACGAAGGCAATTGGCCCCGACAATATCTGCGGAAAATTACTGAAAACATGTGCTTCCCAGTTGTGTGACGTGTTCTGTAAAATTTTCAACTGGTCTCTGAATGACTGCTCTGTCCCCAGCATCTGGAAAAAATCTATCTGCCCTATCCCCAAGAAAAAGAACCCAGCCGCACTAAATGATTACCGTCCTGTTGCCCTGACTTCAGTAGTGATGAAATGCTTTGAAAAGAAATATTCTCCGACACCTTTCTTTCTCTGAACAGCAGCTTGACCGTCTTCAGTTTGCTTATAAAGCACACAGAAGTACTGACGATGCTATACTAACTCTCCTTCATAATGCTTTCCTTCATTTGAATAACACGGGATCTTTTGTTCGTATCCTTTTTGTTGACTTCTCTTCTGCTTTTAACACAATACAACCTCATCTCCTTGCCCTCAAACTGCTAGGCATGGATGTTGATCCGAAGCTTACTCTTTGGATAGTAAGTTTTCTTCTCAATAGAACTCAGTCCGTCCGCTTTTATTCTGCCCACTCTTCTCTAAAATCTACTTCTACTGGTGCACCCCAAGGTACAGTGCTGTCCCCTGTTCTTTTTTACACTGTACACAAATGACTGCAGAGGCATGGAGGAAACTCCTGTCATAAAATATTCTGATGATTCAGCAATTGAAGATCTGTCCAACTCTGATGCTATTCATTTCAGTGAAATTAAAAAGTTCTGTTCCTGGTGTGAGAAAAACTATCTGGATCTCAACGTATTGAAAACAAAAGAAATGTTAATAGATTTTCGGAAAGACCCCTTGCCTGTAGCTAACCTTGTTACTGATAGTCAAACAGTGGAGAGGGTCAATGAATATAGATATTTAGGGACCATCTTAGACAATAAGCTGACTTTTGACAGAAATGTTGATTCCATTCATTAGAAATGTCAGTCTAGATTTTTTTGTTTACAGAAGCTTAGAAATGTTGGTATAAATTCAGATACTCTTCAAAGTTATTATCGATGTTGTATCGAGTCCGTGCTCACAGTTTCATTTATGTGCTGGTATGGAAGTTTGGGAGTGAGGAGTAAGCGTGTTTTGAACGATGTCATGAGTGTATGCAGTAAAATTGTGGGAGTGAAACAAGCTAGTATGCAAGAACTGTATGAAAGTCGAGTGGTTAAAAAAAGCAGGCAGATAGCAACTGACGACACCCATATTTTAGCAAAGTATTATGAGCTGTTGCCATCAGGACGACGCTACAGAACTTTTAAGTTGAAATCCAGAGCTCTGAAGACTTTTATTCCACGTTCAATCCACCTTTTAAATTCTTGAGAACTCTGTGTGTGTGTGTGTGTGTGTGTGTGTGTGTGTGTGTGTGTGCGCGCGCGCGCGCACTCTCATGTGAGACGTGTGAAAGTCCGTGCATGATAGGCTGTACCTTGTTCTAGTTGTGGTGTGTGTGTGTGTGTGTGTGTGTGTGTGTGTGTGTGTGTGTGTGTGTTTTCTGAGCTTAAAAACGTGACAATTGGTTATAATGAATGTGCAATATGTAGGAGGAATAATGTGCAATATGCAGGATGAGTGTACAATGGAATATGTCTAATGCTAACGTCCATATTCTAAATATATTTCTGTTTAATAATTACGATGTAATAATTGATTGCAATGTTTTTAAAAGCGAATATGTGAAATGCTTTTATTTGAGAACATATGTTTATTACTCTTGTTTAATCAAGTAATCCGCGTGTGTGGGGGGTGGGGGTGGGGGGATGCGGATGTGTGCTGATTATCCGGTTGCGGTTTTCCGCAATTTATCTTTACTCTTATCTTATCTGTCTATTATAATCAATGTGCAGTATAGTAGGCTATGTTTATAATTATATTCAAATAATGTTTCTTAATTCTTTCTGTTTTTACATTAAGAATACTAGTTATTACCTGCAGTGTGTGGATGTATGTATGAAACGGTGTATGTGATATTTTTTACATTTGTATCTTCGTAATATTCGTAAAAGCTGTTGTTGACTTTTACAGTTATGGTCCCCATGTTGTTTACTTGTCTATGTTGTGATAATGCACCTGACCAAATTTCTCCAGTTGGAGATAATAAAGTTATTCTTATCTTATCTTATCTTATCTTAAATCTCGATTTCTGGCTGACTGAAGTGACGAAAACATAGAGTTTTGAGTCTGTTCATATTTTTTTTTTAACTTTGTAAAATGTTCCGTTTCTACTAAATAACAACATTCGTGGTATGTGTATGGTATGTGTCATGTCCGGAGATGCAGATGACTTAATACGTCCATACAATGAACTTTGATGTGGTGCATAATATGCTTATTGTGTGCCATTACTCTGCGTCCTAGAGAGCTTTACTTATTTGCTTGTGTCTATGAAGCATTGAGTCTATATTAACCAGTTGTCTCTGTGCCCATCAAGTCAAGTCAAGTCAAGATTTTATTTCATGATGGTAAATTGAATAAGCAACAATTGCTTTTTTACATCAAGCCATCAATGAAAATAATAATAATAATAATTAAAGAGAAGGGGAAAAAAATGAAAAACAAATTGAAGAAAAAATTTAGGGGGGAGAGAGAGAGAGAGAGAGAGAGAGAGAGAGAGAAGCAGAAGAAGAGCAACAACAACAAAATGCTATATATATATATATATATATATATATATATATATATATATATATATATATATATACAAGAATATTGTGATAAAGAAATACAAAATTGCATTTCTATTTCACACACACACACACACACACACACACACACACACACACACACACACACACCACCACTGAATACAAATTCTCGGACACAATTACACCATGCCCATCCCATCCACATGCACATGTTCCCCCATTTAGTGCAAAATCCTTGCCAACACAAGCATATACAAAACATTTCACAATTAATAGGAATATTAGACTAACAGGTCAAAATTTGTATTACTGTTAATTATTTTCAATGAGGTGATTCTTCAGATTTTTCTTAAACACGTTTTTATTTACGATACTTTTCAGAGTGAGTGGGAGATTATTCCATAATTTTCCACCAGAATACAGAAAGCTGGATTTGTAAAGGTTGTTTCTTGGTCTGGGTATGCAGAGCATGTGGTTGTGTCTGTGTTCATTAGTTTTAAAAGTGTCTGCAATCTTTTTTGGAGCATTTCCATACATAACATTATGCATGCAAACAGCTTTGTTGAAGTACAGCCTGTTGTGAAAGGATAATATATTAAGTTGTTTATAGTCCATTGGGGTCAGGGAGTTCGGTTTCAACAATACTATTTTCAGTGCTCTTTTATACATACGGTGAATAAACTTCAAGTTTGAGAGGCTACAGCTGTCCCATAAAGTTGACGCATAATCGATTACTGGCAGAATATGTGCACAGAAAAAGAGCTTTCGTGAATGGACATTAAGGATCTTTTTGATTTTTGTTAGTTGAAGTATTCTATTTGAGAGACGTTTACTTAAGTACTTCGTATGATCAGTCCAAGATAGATCTTTATCAATAATGACACCCAGAATTTTATGTGAATCTACCTCTTCAATTTTATTGACGCCTAGGAATAGTGGTTTGAAGTTATGTTTCATTTTTTGTCTTTTTTGTCGTGCACATACATACATGCACTTCGTTTTCTGAGCATTCAAGGACATGTGATTCAAGTGTGTCCAGTCATTAAGTTTCTGAATATCATCTTGGAGTTCATTAGTTAGTTTACTGGCGTCTGAATTGCTTGAATGTAAGGATGTGTCATCTGCAAACATTTCACATTTACATTTCATATAACAAGGTAAGTCATTAACATAAGTGGAGAATAAAATTGGTCCTAAGATGGATCCCTGTGGTACTCCATGATTAATAGATGTAAAATTTGAGGTTTGATTATTTATTGCTATTAACTGCTTCCTATCAGAAAGAAAAGATTGTATAAGGTGAATATACTCTGGTGGTAATTTATAAGCTTCTAATTTACGTAGTAACAAGGAGTGATTGATTACATCAAAAGCTTTTTCAAAATCTATGAAAAGGAGACCTGTGAATTTATTTTCATTTATGTTATGTAGAAGACTGTCAGTGAGTTGTATGAGGGCTGTATGACAAGAATGATTTTTACGGAAACCAGACTGGTCTTCATGGATTAAGTCGTTGTCAAAGAGATAAGAATATAAACATTTTTGCAAATGTTTTTCAATGGGTTTAGACAGAGCAGACAAGACAGAAATTGGCCTATAGTTAGATGGATCAGAAGAATCACCTGATTTGTACAGTGGAATGACTCTAGCCTGCTTGAATTTAGAAGGAAAACATTTCTTATCGATACACAAATTATAAAGATATGTCAGAGTATCTACAATAACAGGGGAAGAAAGCTTTAATATCTGTCCATCTAACCCGTCCAAATCTCGTGTGCCAGATTGTTTTAGTTGTGATAGGCTTTGACATACATCAAAGACAGTCATTGGTTGAAGACTAAATGGAACATGAATTTTCTTTGAGTCAATATACTGTTTTAGAATACAGAGGTCATTTTCACTGGTCCTATCGCTTGGTATAATTTTTTCAGCAATGGTTGCAAAATGATTATTTAACTGATCTGCTGTTACATCAGTGATGTTTTGTTGTCTTTTCCCCACATGTTTATTATTCAACTTGTTGATGGCTTTCCAAATTAGACGAGAATCTTTTGTATTTACTAACATTTTCTGAAAATAATTATATTTCGATTTACGTTTCATGGCGTTTACTTTATTTCTTTGTTTCTTATATTGTTCATTTGATCCATACATCTTCAAATAATCTCTATAATGAATTTCAATGTCAATTTCTTTTGTTATCCATGGTGGTTTTGTTTCTTGTCTAACTCTTTTCCTAATAAATGGTGCATGTTTGTTATATACAGAAGAGAATGTATTTATCCAAAATTCGACAGCTTCATCAGGATCTCTTAACTGATATACATAATCTAAAGATGAGTTTGCTAAATCCGAGAGAAAATCATCATTTTTAAAGTTCTTAAAACTCCTATAAAATATAGTTTTATGTCCTACCTTTGGAATTTTAACACGATTCTTAAACCAGGTGAGACAGACTGGGAAATGATCACTACTACCACAAGGTGGAACACATACCTCTACAATGTGTTGTTTTGTGGTTGTGTAAATGTGATCTATTAACGTATTTGTGTTTTCAGTAATGCGTGTTGGTCTGTCAATTAATTGTTCTAAACCATGCATAGAGTAATTGTGGTGCCACTTTGGTTTTGGTTTAAGCAAATCTATATTGAAATCACCTAGAATAATAGTTTCATAATTTAACATTATCACCTCATCCATTACAGAACTAAATCTATCCTCCCATTCTACATTTTCTGATGGATTTCTGTATACAAACCCCACTATAAGAGTATTATTACCATTAATCTTAATATCTACCCAAACTGATTCTACATCATAAACCTCAAGACTGTTTAATCTCTTACATCTTAATGTGGAAGCAAAATACAAAAGTAAACCAGTAGTTTTAGGCTTAGTTGGATCTGAGCGGATAATTTGGTACCCTGGCATGTGCATATCAGCATCTGTTACGTTAGAAGAGAGTCGGGATTCAGCAAAACAGAATATATGAAATGGATTTCCAGTGTTATGAAGAATGGTTGCTATATCGTCCTTCTTGTTTGTTGCATTGTTTATGTTTAAATAACCTATGCGGAGTCCTTGCTTGGTTGGCCACAAGTCAGAAGTAAATGACATGGTTTAATTATTTGGGAATATAAGGATTATAGAGCAGTTTTTTTTAAAATAATAGACCTATGAGGGGCAAAAACAACAACAACAAACAACAATATTATCCTAGCTGACCGAGTTGACAGATTATATAAATACAAACTGACAATGTATTCGCAAACAATGTCAAGCAATTTTTTGCAGATAATTAAGTTACACGCAAATAGCATAAACTTCACAGCTCAGTACAAGCTATTTCAGATTGCGGTACCCGATGAAGTATGATTTAAACACAAGCACAATCACACACGTGCACAAAATGTCAATCTAAATTTACAATGAAGTAATGTGGACTTGGGAAAAAAGTCCAAATTCAAAAGGAGAATCGATAATTCAAAAGTATGGAAACTATGTTAAACAAAATACCGCTTTCAACAATCTCAAAATTATAGACAAAATTTATATCATCAGTAATACAAGATATATATATATATATATATATATATATATATATATATATATATATGTGTGTGTGTGTGTGTGTGTGTGTGTGTGTGTGTGTGTGTGTGAATACAAAAGGGTAAGTTGGATGGGACGAGGACTTGATTGCGCTTGATATGGAATTCAGGTCTGTAGGAACAACAAACTGTAGCACCACTACTATGCAGAGAGAAGAAGAGGAAGAAGAAAGAAAGCAAGAAAAGAAAGATTACAACCGTTATGTGGAACGGCGTGATATTCCGTGGTATGAATCATACAATTGTTTGTTGCTGTGATAGGAACTGAGAGGCCATCATATTAAGTGCACAGCAAATGGATGTAACTGGTCAGTTATGATGCCAGCTTGTCTGGAGGCATGGTTGTGTGTTTGGTGTTGGTGTTCACTGGGGACATTTGTGGGATAATTCTTTCGTGTGTTAGGTGAAGAATGAATGAAGTTAGGTTCTTGGTTATCTATATTAAATGTGGAGGCTAGCTGAGTGTGGGGACGTGACAATGGCCTCGCATGTGTGTTTTCAGAATATGGTGTTTGAAAGGGAGGGATGTACTGACGGGACATAGACCTCTGGTAAACGTTTTCTGAGTTCGTGAATGGGTTGGGAGGGGCCTCTTGGTGGGAGGAGGGAGGTGCTTGCTGAAAACGATGTCTGGGGAGGGAGGGGAAGTGAAAGGAGGAGGTAGGAGGTGGGCATGTGTCCTGACCAATAGGCTGTTGGTAAAACTGAGTGGGGCCAGCTCTGTTCTGTGCCACATGAGTACTATCACCGGTGTGGTGATAGTTCACTTCATTGTGAGCATTTGGTTCCTGATTCTGATTGTGGTGATCTGGGTAAAAGTACTCGGGTCGTCCACGAGTTTCATAAGGTCTGTGACCATGGTATATTTCTGTACTTTGTCGAAAAACCTGCTTTAAATTCATTGCTAATTTTATTGTGCCTTTTTCACTCGGATGCGTCAGGTTTTGGTACAGGGCGAGTCGGGGAGCTCCTGATGATGCTGTGAAAGTTTCATGATTGTCAATAAAGGTGACATCCATGTCTTTGCTCACTGAATGGAGATTTCGATTTGAGGGGATGATGGCGTTATTCAAGTTATGACGCCCTTTAGCAGGAATAATAGAACTGAGCACAACAGAAGAAGCGGGGAAGGCATTTTGGCAGGCAGTGATCAGTTCTGCCCAAGATCGTTTCGACACAGGGCCAGCGGGGCAGCTGTTTACACCGACATGTATCAGAACAGTATGTACAGAATGCGATACCCTCATTGTGTGCAGGGAGTTTGTCAACTGCCTAACCGTTAAGCCAGGAATACAGACTTTGTACATAAATTCCCCTCGTGGAGTCAGTTTCCTAGCATTTATATACTTCAGTATAGAATCCCCAAGGAGCAGAACAGCAGTTTTCACAGGGAAGTTAATGGCAGAAGTATTGTTTTCCGATGCAGGTAAAAATGGAGGAGATACATTTTTGTTCCCGTCATTTTTGGAGTCTTTATTTGGTGTTGTAATCTTTTGTGGTTTTGCTTGCATTTTTATATCATCTTTCTCATTTACTTCACTATCACTAGAGTTTGAAAGAGTTGTATGTTGGAACATTATATGATAAATTCTGTGCATTACATTTTGGTGATGTATGTAAATGCAGATCGGGAAGATCTTTGTCACTGTCTTTTTGGGTAGAGTGGGGGTCAGCTGATGTCTGTTTTTCTTTTACCTGTTCATCACTAGGGTCGGTAGGTTTCTCACAAGATGGTGATGTGTCAGTCAAAACAACAGAACATTTTTTGGTTGGTGTTTCATCTTTGGATAAATGGAAAACATTATCGTCCAGTGAAACCTGTGTACAAGCATGGTTAGCTAAAGTCACAGTGGAACGTTTCATTTTCTTTAAGTCTGACTGCAGGTTCCCAAGCTGTGTTTTCAGAGAGTGATTTTCTTTTGAAAGGATGTCAGTTGTTTGTTGTAAAGTCACTATTTTTTCATTTAATGTTTCAACAGAATGACAAAGCATGTCTATCTTGTTTTTGATTAGTGCACGTAGTTCATTTTTAATCGCACATTTTTCGTCATTTATCAGTGAAATAATTGCACACTCAGACTCACGTTGTGTTTCAGTGACATTTTCAATGGTAGTCTCAAGATACTGTAGTTCATCTCTTATCAGTCGAGAACGGGCACGTGTGTTGGATGGTTTCTTTTTGTGCCCCTTTGGTGTGAAACAGAAAGTTCGTCGGCGGTACTGGATTGTTTGTTTACTGGGTGACACATGGTTGCGTGGTGTGACGCCGTTGGGGACTATTTCCTGGCTCAGGGTGTCAGGGCTGTATAAAGCGAAGACATGTGTGACATCGTTGGGGGACTGTATCCTGACTCACAGAGTCAGGGCTGTATGAAGCGAAGACAGGTGTGACATCGTTAGGGACTGTATCCTGACTCACAGAGTCAGGGCTGTATGAAGCGAAGACATGTGTGACATCGTTGGGGACTGTATCCTGATTCACAGAGTCAGGGCTGTATAAAGCGAAGACATGTGTGACATCGTTGGGGACTGTATCCTGACTCACAGAGTCAGGGCTGTATGAAGCGAAGACAGGTGTGACATCGTTGGGGACTGTATCCTGACTCACAGAGTCAGGTCTGTGTGAAGCGAAGACGTGTGACATCGTTGGGGACTGTATCCTGACTCACAGAGTCAGGGCTGTATGAAGCGAAGACATGTGTGACATCGTTGGGGACTGTATCCTGACTCACAGAGTCAGGGCTGTATGAAGCGAAGACATGTGTGACATCGTTGGGGACTGTATCCTGACTCACAGAGTCTGGGCTGTATGAAGCGAAGACGTGTGACATCGTTGGGGACTGTATCCTGACTCACAGAGTCAGGGCTGTATGAAGCGAAGACAGGTGTGACATCGTTGGGGACTGTATCCTGACTCACAGAGTCAGGGCTGTATGAAGCGAAGACATGTGTGACATCGTTGGGGACCATATCCCGACTAATGGTGTCAGGACTGTGTGAAGTGATGACTGGTGTGGGAGGAAGAACGACAACACCGCTCTCTGTAGCATGGTCACAGTGCAACAGGCTGCCTTCAGGATGGGAAGAGGGAGGTGTGGGGCCTGCAGCGAAGCGGGGCAGTGACACGTCGTCCGGTGGCCTCAGACACACAACGTCTGGAAAAGACTGGATAAAGGTGACGGGGGTTTCCAGCAGGGACGTCGCCAGTTGCTGAACGTCTTTGTTGTTCACAAAAGTGGTGACACAGGTTTTAAGTTGCTCACACTCCTCTGTGTTCCACGTGGAGCAGTCAGTGCCCTGGCACAGGAAGGTGCCACGTGCGTATAGCTTGAAGTAAAGGCTTAAAGTTATACTTTTGACTGAACCACAAAAAACTCTTATCACAGTTTTGCACAGATTACTCGGTGGGGGGAAATCAATTAGTAATGGGAAAGTGGTCAAAATGTTGTTGGAAGAGTCAAAATCCGATATCTGAATCTGGATATCATCATTGACAATGGCGGAGTACCGAAACACAAGACTGTTTCTCCACACACACAGTTCTTCCTGACCACAAAAGAAACGTTTCTGAGTTGAATCAAAGGTGGGTAAAAGTTTTAAATCTTGTTGCTCATCCATTATCTGCTTGTGATAAATAGTTAGCCTAAGGATACTGGACAATGAACAATGAACAACGTGTATAGAACAGATGGTGCCATAGTGTTGTGTTCCCACATTGTACTTAATATGCCATGGGGGGATATACGGAAATCTTTGTTAAACAAACATTTTCCATATGACCACGTTGATTTCTTGCAATGTTTGTGCACACATTTTGTTGTGACAGGTCAATATGATGACTGTATTAACAAAAATAATTAAACAAAACACAGTCCGGAAAAGTCACTGTTCGTTACCTGTGTGTGCTGGTCAGGGAGTGGTCAGGGAGTGTTCACAGAAAACAGCTACATTCACAATCAGGTTCACAGAAAGCCTTTTTTTCCCAACTATTGAAAAATGTCCACCACAAAACACTTACACATGTATTCCACATACATTTCCACGAATAATTTGAGCAGTTTGAACTCAGTGATTTGAATCTGATACTGAAAATTAACAAAAATTAGGCTAAATCACAACAGTGTTGAGAACAAGCGTCCATCTTGATTCAAGGGAGATCACTTGTGTGTGTGTGTGTGTGTGTGTGTGTCCAGGATAAACTTTGTTATTTTCTCGTCTACTATAAGTGGCGTAGGAACCAGATTTGGCCGGACGCAACATGACTTATTAGAACAAATGTAAAATCATGATGTAAGTTTGGCTTTTTCATCCAACTTTGATTTACCAAGGTATATAACATAGTGATTTGTTTTGGCCAGAACATTAATGCATTGAAAAAGGTCAAGGTTATATTATTGTGTCTTTTTTCCAGATAATTTGTTTTGCATTGTTTCTTATAATACCTTAGATGGGTGAAGTGCACATCACAAGTGAGTCTTGGAGGCTTTGATTCTCTTGTTTTACATTTTCGTCTGTCGCGATGTTAACTGTACTAAAATCGCAAGTCATCATTTGCGAAGTCAAGACAATCACATTTTATAAACCTCTCTCCTTCTGTCTGTCTCTGTCTGTATCTGTCTGTGTCTGTCTTTGCCTGTCTGTCTGTCTTTCTCTCATTCTTATGCGAACGTGGAAACTGGATAAGATGCAACCCACCTTGAAAATCACACAATTTTCATCATGGAATTACAACACAACCTCCGGAGTTTCTCACAATATACAATGACCCACGAATCATAATCAACTGAACTAATATTGTTCTCTGCTGGTGTTGCACTGTGCATTAGCTGACAGATGAAGTGACTCACACAACACCACCTGTTGCTCATGGCGCAGCCAATTGCACGCAGTCACGATACATATCTGCACTTAATGATTCTGACTCACTGCAATAGGCTTCGAAGAAACAACAACCTTTCTGTTTAAAAGCAAGAATGTCCCCAGTGTGTCAGCTGTAGATGTGTGTGTGTGTGTGTGTGTGTGTGTGTATGCGTGCGTGCGTGCGTGCGTGTGTGTGTCTGTGTGTGTCTGTGTGTGTGTGTGTGCTTTTCTGTTTATTCAAAAAAACTATCTCTGCCCTAATCCGTTGGTAGGATGGGTCGTTGTGATGCGCTCTGAACAGTTGACGTTTCTCTGTTATCAGTGCCTGTATTTCTTCATCATTCTCATCCAGCTAGTCTTGGTTTCTCTGGGTGGCTGGTCTGAGATGTTCGAGGTCAGTAGTGTAGACCGTGTCTCAGAAGGCCATCCACTGTTCCTTAACACTGGTCCCGTCTTCCTGTGGTGTGTCTGGCACTGCCTTCAAGGTCGTCGGCGAGTTCTTCTGCAACCTTGCTACTGTTCAGCTTGGAGACATTCAGCCTGTTTGCAGTCTTTTGACCGTGGGGTCTTCTCATGGGCAGAATGTGAAGCCTGAACTTGGACACAATGAGGAGGTGGTAGGTCCAGCAGTCAGCACCACACACAGCTCTCAACACTCTGACGTCCGGCCTGTCCTTCTTCCTGGTGGAGATGTAGTCTATAAGATGCCAGTGCCTTGAGTGAGTGTGCATCCATGACGTCTTCTTACGAATGGGTAGGCGGAACAGGTGTTGGTGATGACCATGTCATGTGTGGCACACATATCACGTATTGAGGAGCAGGAGGCCATTGCTGTTACACTGCCAGTGATGTGTCTTCCAGTGATTCCTTCCCAGGTTTACTAGTCTGTCCATACTCTGGCATTAAAGTCCCTAAGAGCAATAAGCTTCTCTGACTGTGGGACTGAAGTTGTTGACTGTGACCCTGGACCATTTAACAATTTATAAGTGCGCAGTCATCACATCTTTTTTTGCTGTGACTAAGGGTGATTCTGCACCACAAATGTTGCTTTTGTTCGATTAAATTGATTCTATGGGCTCCAGTCAAGTGCTAGTCTAGTTATGGGTGTTAGGGGGTGAACGGGAGGGGTAATACCTCTAGAGGGGGGCTTGTCACGCTCTTCCAGGAGTGGTTCATCCTCTATTGGTCCCCACCGGCACCCAGCTCTCACCTATGGGTCCTAGAAGCTGCTAGCATGCGGCAGCGCCCAACCCCCGGGCAACGGCTTTGACAGGCTGGCTAAACTAGGTGAGGGTAGCCAACGGGTCTCAAACCCTCGGTGAGTTCGGGCTTGTCTACCCAAGCATGTGAAGACTGGATCCGGCGGACTCTGCAGAAGAAACCTTCATGGTGTGTGTGTGTGTGTGTGTGTGTGTGTGTGTGTGTGTGTGTGTGTGTGGTTCGTCCGTCGGGATCGACGAGGACCATCTAGTCATCCTGGGGGTGGGTGGGTTGGGCTCTGTGGGTGCGCAGATGACTGGTTAGGCCAATCCGCGCCCGGAAGGTTCTGACGCAGTGTGGACAGGGGATGGTGGCGGCTGTCGGGGACTTGCTGGCACTGCTTTTCCTGGCCTGTCTGCGTTGCTCTGCTGCAGTGATTCTGTTGGCCTCACAGGATTTGGCGCCTTTGTGGACAGCTGAACGCCACTTTGGTCTGTCCATTGCATTCAGCTCCCATGTGTCGTGGCTGATGTTGAAGGCCTTCAGAGAAGCTTTCAGAGTGTCTTTGAAGCGCTTCTTTTGGCCTCCATGGGAGCGCTTGCCATGTTGGAGTTCGCCGTACAGCAGTTTCTTGGGGAGCCGGTGGTCTGGCATGCGAGCTACATGGCCTGCCCAGCGCAGCTGGGCCTGCATCAAGATGATGTAGATGCTGGGCAAGTTTGCACTAGTGAGCACCTCTGTGTCAGGGATCTTCTCTTGCCACTTTATGCCGAGAAGTTTTCTGAGGGTGGTGGTGTGGAAGTGGTTCAGCTTTTTGGCGTGGCGTTTGTAGACCGTCCATGATTCACATCCAAAGAGCAGTGTGGTGAGAACTATGACCTTGTATACTTTGAGCTTCGTCTCCAGGGTGATGCCTCTCCTGTTCCAAGCGTTCTTATGGAGTCTGCTGAAGGCAGCTCTGACTTTGGCGAATCTGGCATTCACCTCGTCGTCGATGAAAACTGTGCGAGAGAGTGTACTGCCCAGGTATGTGAACTTGTCCACCACATTCAGTAGTTGCCCGTTGATGAAGATATTTGGTTCAACGTAAGGCTTTCCTGGAGCTGGCTGGTGCATCACCTCAGTCTTCTTTGTGCTGATTGTGAGGCCAAAGTTGTCACAGGCAGCAGAGAACTTGTCGACGCTGTGTTGCATGTCAGCTTCAGAGGCAGCGTTGAGAGCACAGTCATCAGCAAACAGGAAGTCGTTGACGGTGTCTGTCCTCACCTTGGTTTTCGCTTGTAGCCTCCTGAGGTTGAAGAGTGAGCCATCTGTGTGGTACCTGATGCCAATGCCTACGTCCGTCAGCGTCTCTGAAGGCATCTGTCAGCATGGCTGAAAACATGAGACTGAACAGGGTGGGGGCAAGAACACACCCTTGCTTGACTCCGTTGGAGACAGGGAATGGTTCTGAAGTCTCTCCGTTGTCTTGGACTCGGGCCAGCATCCCATCGTATAGTTGCCATATGATGGTGATGAACTTTCTGGGACATCCGTACTTCGCCATGATTCTCTAAAGGCCATCTCTGCTAACAGTATCGAAGGCCTTGGTCAGATCGACATAGGTGGAGTAAAGGTTGGTGTTCTGTTCCTGACACTTCTCCTGGAGCTGCCTGGCAGCAAACACCATGTTGATAGTCCCGTGTTCTTTCTGGAAGCCACACTGGCTCTCTGGTAGGAGACCTTGCTCAAGGTGCGCTATGAGACGGTTGAGTAGCACTCTGGCCAGAGTCTTGCCTGTGACGGACAGCAGGGATATTCCATGATGGTTGTCACAGCCCTGACGATTTCCTTTAAGTTTGTACAGGTGTATGATGGAAGCGTCTTTGAAGTCCTGTGGAACTGCCTCATGCTGCCAGATGAGCTGGAACAGCTGATGAAGCTTCTCAGTCAGCGCCATATCACCTTCTTTGTAGACCTCAGCTGGAATGTAGTCTGAGCCAGGGGCTTTGCCACCGGATAGCAGACGGATAGCTTTCTGTGTCTCCTCCAAAGTTGGAATGGCATCCAACGACTCACTGACTGGCACCTGGGGGAGTTGGTCGATGGCTTCATCATTGATGGTGGAAGGGCGGTTCAGTACGCTGTCAAAGTGTTCAGCCCATCTCTCAAGGATCCCGTCCTTGTCAGTGATTAGGGTAGAACCATCAGCACTGAGGAGTGGAGCAGATCCGGAGGTGGTGGGACCGTAGACTTCTTTCAGGCCGTTATAGAAGTTCTTCATGTCGTTCCTGTCTGCAAAGCCCTGGATCTCATCAGCTTTGTTGTTCAACCAGGAATCCTGCATCTGCCGCAGCTTCAGCTGGATGGTGCTGCGTGCGCTGTTCAATATGTCTTTCTTTGACTGTGACTTAGGATCTTCAATGTGGGCTCTGTAGGCTTGGCGTTTGTCTTCCAGCAGCTGCTTGGTCTCAGTGCAGTTCTCGTCAAACCAGTTTTTGTGCCTCCTGACAGAAGGCCCCAGGCACTCCATGGCAGTGTAGTACACCGTCTCATGCAGTGCGCCCCATGCTGCCTCCACATTCTGGTTGTCCAGCACGGTGGACTCAAGGCGTTCCTCCAGGGTGTCAGCAAAGCTCTGCTTGATGTTGCCTAGCTCCAGCTTGTTGACATTCAGGCGTTTGGGTGCTTTCATGCCCTGAGGCCGTCACTTGGGCTGGATGTGGAGGTTGAGTTTGGAGAAGATAAGGCGGTGGTCTGTCCAGCACTCAGCGCCGCACATGGCCCTCGTGACTCGTACGTCCCGCCTGTCCCTCTTCCTGACGATGACAAAGTCGATGAGATGCCAATGCCCAGAGCGAGGATGCACCCATGACGTCCTGTTACGGGTAGGGAGGCAGAAGATGGTGTTTGTGATAAGAAGGTCGTGCTCGGCACATGTCTGGAGAAGTAGTTGGCCATTGTTGTTACAGTTGCTAACTCCATGCTTCCCAATCACGCCTTCCCAGGAGGTGCTGTCACAACCAACTCTCACGTTAAAGTCACCAAGAATGATGAGCTTGTCTGGGTTGGGAACAGTGGTGATAACAGCATTCAGGTCCTCGTAGAACTTGTTCTTGATCTCATCCGGGTTGGTCATGGTGGGCGCGTAGGCACTGACAATGGTGGTAAACTTCTTCCCGTTGCATAAAGGGAGTTTCATCGTCATCAGGCGATCGTTCACTCCTTTCGGGGAGCCAGCCAGCTTGCCAACGAGGGTTGTCTTCACTGCAAAGCCAACTGCAGCCTCACGTCTCTCTTCAGGTCCGCGACCACTCCAAAAGAAGGTGTAGCCTGCGCCTCGCTCACAGAGTTCGCCTTCTTCTGCCAGTCTGGTCTCACATAAGGCAGCGATGTCGATGTTGTACCTGGCTAGTTCACTCGCAATGAGTGTTGTGCGTCTCTGTGGTCTGTCCGAGTCGCCTCTGTCCAGAAGCGTATGCACGTTTCATGTGGCAATGGTCAATGGAGTGCTCCTTGTTTTCTCCTTTCTTTCCTTTGTGTGTCGACCGCTTGAGTAGGGTCCCCGTCAGCCGCGGTATGCTGATTAGGGTGGTGTGGAGCAGGCAATGTTTAGGGCACCTTTTCTAGCCCCTTCCTCATGCCATGGAGGTGAGCAGTGCTGTCCTGAAGAGGGCTGCTCAGTCGCTCAGGGGGCTGCCGATCTCCACCGCTGCTCCAGTTGGTGAGAAACGACCCTATGGCCTGAGCCGCCTGTGTGCAGGTCCGCGGCTACGACTGCCAGTGTACCCACACCTGTCGCTTCGTCGCTCGCCTGACGCCACAGGGCTTGGGGAAAATGATGGTATGGGATGAAGGATGACTGATGACTTGCGCGATGACTTTGTTTTTAGTGAGGAGGACTTGTGCACCGTATATATATATAAGTACAATAATAAATAATACAATAGAAAATAACTTCAAAAATTAAAACAACTATTTTACACTCACACTGTGCAGAGCATGCAAACGCACTAATATACATATAGACAAACAGAATCACATACACGTATGCACACACTTTGCCGGTAATAATACTGATGATGATGATGATGATGATGATGATTACTTGTTGAGCGCTTTTCTCCATCAAAGGGAGCTCAATGTACTTTAATAATAATAATAATAATGATAATGATAATGGATACTAATGTAGCACACTATCCAGAAATCTGCTCTAGGTGGTTTACAAAAACGCTTTTGTTAACATAGCACATTACATCAATGTTACATACACACACCCAAATGTGACTACACACACACACACACACACACACACACACACTGCATACATACAATTTAACGTACATGTGTATCTAACAGCTACCCTAACACAAACGCACACATAGGCAGGCACAAACTTACATAAAAACACTCACACGCAATACACATTCATATACGTGCATGTAGTTATTTACACATACATATGTATACCCACATAGTCAAGCACAGCAAACGCAAAGGACGTGGACCCGCCACAACTGAACTTATTGCTGAGGGAAAAGGTGAGTTTTGAGACGAGATTTAAAAGATGCGAGGGAATCAGAATGACGGAGGTTATCAGGGAGCTTGTTCCACGTCTTTGGCGATTGAAAAGAAAACGATCTGTGTCCATAGGTCTTACTTCTGACGTGAGGTATCCTGAGAAGTCGAGTATCAGAGGAAGAACGGAGCTGGCGAGACGGGGTATAGATATGGAGGAGTTCAGAAAGATACTTGGGGCCAGATCCGTTGACTGCAGAAAAGGTCAGAGTAGATAGCTTATAGTCTATTCGATCAGAAACAGGCAACCAGTGGAGAGACTGAAGGAGAGGAGAAACATGATCAAATATAGAAGCTGTGCAAATGAGTCTGGCAGCGTTATTCTGAATTCGTTGGAGTCTAATAGATATTTAGGAAGGCCGGCCAAAAGAGAGTTGCAGCAATCCAATCTTGAGAGAACCAGAGAGAATACAAGTGTCTTGGTTGCATCGGTTGAGAGATAGTGACGAACAGAGCTGATTCTACGCAGTTCCAAATCGGCAACTTTACAGATATTCGAAATGTGCTGTTGGAAGGAAAGAGACGGGTCCAGGATTACATTTAATCATTTAAATTATGATGTCAGTGATAATATTTCCTATATAAAAAAGTGGGAATGTTGCAAAATTGAAATCAGAAATTTGTGCAGTGAGTTTGGTAAAAATGTAGCATGTAAAGAACGGAATAACGTGAAGAGATTAGAGCTACAAATTTCAGACGTTGAGAAAGACTTAGTAAACGATCCCTCTAACAAAAACAAACAGACTCAATTTCTAAAATTAAAACAAAATCTAGAATTATTGCTATTAGAAAAAGCGAGAGGGGCACAAGTTAGATCAAGAATTAAGTGGATTGAGGAGGGTGAACGAAACACAAAATATTTTTGTAATTTAGAAAAAGCTCGAGCCAAAAAGAAAATTATAACAAGACTTAGTAAAGAAACTGGTGAAGTTATAACAGATCAAAGAGAAATACTACTTGAACAGGTGTCTTACTTTAAAAACTTATATAGTCAGACAACAGCAGTAGAAGATGTAAGGGAAGCAACTGATATATTTATGGCAGATGAAAATTTCCCTCGTTTGAATGGTACGGATGCTGCTGTGTGTGAGGGACCTGTCACTTTAGAAGAAACGAGCAATGCACTTGCGAAAATGAAGAACGGGTCTGCCCCAGGCTGTGATGGAATTACAGTAGAATTCTTTAAAACATTTTGGTGTAAAATAGGCAGTATTGTGACAAATTCCTTCGTAGAATCCTTTAATAAAGGTGAACTATCTTACTCTCAGAAGCAAGGAATTATAACATTGATACACAAAGGAAAAGACCTAGAAAGAGATAAGCTAAATAATTGGAGACCTATAACCCTACTCAATACAGATTACAAACTACTTGCAAAAACACTAGCAGAAAGGCTGTCGTCCGTTGTTCACACTTTAGTTAATGAAGATCAAGCAGGCTACATTAAGGGCAGAAACATATCTACAATTATCAGATCGATTGATGACGTTATTAATTATCTGAATAAAACAAAGAAAGCGGGATACTTATTAGCAGTAGATTACTCTAAAGCATTCGACTCCATATCAAAAAGTTTCTTGGTACATGCTTTTTCTGTCTTTGGTTTTGGACCAGTCTTTCAAAAATGGGTTACTGTCTTATTTAAAGGTTGTACAAGTTCTGTTAATCATGGTGGTTGGATATCTGAACCTTTCGACGTGCTGTGTGGTATTAGACAAGGATGCCCATTTTCACCTTTGGCATTCGTGTTAGCTGTTGAATTATTAGCTATTAAAATAAGAAACAGTCCCATAGTGGGAATTGTAACCCCTCGATCCGAGAGAAATGAGGATGTGCATTTAAAAGTAAAACTGGCAGATGACACAACCTTGTTTCTTAGAGATATAGAGGACATGAATAGATCGTTTAACATTTTTACTTCTTTTGAAAGATTCTCTGGACTGAAATTGAATGAACATAAAACAAAGGCACTAAGACTAGGTAGACAGAAAAGAGAGGTAAATCTTCCATTCTCAACAGTAGATAGAATAAAGATATTAGGAATCCATTTCGAAAGTAACCGAATGGCCAAAGACATTGAAGATAACTGGACAAGCAGGATTGATCGAGTGAACAAACTCATTAAAGAGTGGAGTAAACGTGACTTAAGTATTCAAGGGAAAGTAGTCGTGATAAAATCATTTCTTGTCAGTCAGTTCATTTACGTTATGCAGTCGATTGGCCTTCCAGCTGAGGTTCTGAATAAAATAAACTCAATTCTGTACAAGTTTCTGTGGCAGAAAAAACACAGTAACAAGAGAGCTTTCGAGAAAGTAAAAAGAAAAGTAATGGAAGCGAGTGTAGAAGAAGGTGGTCTGAACATGATAAACATGATCCAGCTCCAAAAATGTTTTCACCTACAATGGGCAGGAAAACTGTTTGGGGCGACAGCCAAGGAAAACTGGAGTGTGATCCCTAAATGGCACATGGATAAACTTGTTAAAGAAAATGTGTTTCTCTTAAATTGTAGATCAAAAGATCTAATAGGTTTGAACATGATAGATAACGATTTTTGGAAAGATGTAGTTAGTTCGTATCTTGACAGCAGGCCGTTAAAATCACTTTCAGACATCAAAAGTAACAACTTTCACTCCCAATTGCTGTTTAACAACGCCTTGATAAAGTATAAAAACAAATTATTATTCTTCAAATCTTGGAATGAGAAAGGTCTTGAACAAGTAAAGGACATAATTAATTTCAGGGAAAATAGAGTGTTGTCTTTAAGAGAGATACAGGATATAGTGCGTAAAAACAAAGCAGGCATTGTTTTTGAATATAACGCATTGATAAATTCGATACCAAAGGCATGGCTTCAATGGATAGAAAGAGGGGAAAAGGAGGATGAAACACAGAAATGTGATGTAAGCCTGTACAACACAAATTTAAAACAGATTAAAAAAAATACACTCATAAACAAAGAGAAAACTGTTCCCAACGCATACTACTTCTGGCTCAGAAAATTTGGTATCCACTTACTCGGGTCAACCTGGTCTATAGCGAGAGATATAACAAAAGAAACTAGATTAAGAGTTCTGCACTGGAAAATTTTACACAACATCTACCCCACCAATATCCTTCTAAACAAAATGAAAGTAGCAGAAAACAATAAATGTCCCTATTGTAAAGATTTGGTAGATTACATTGAACACTTTTTTTTTGATTGCCCAGTAACACACAACTTCTGGAAGTATATTGAACAAAAACTACTAACAGAAACAAGTGTCCACTTGAAACTGTCAGCATCAGATATCCTGTTTGGGATTGAAAATTCACCATATCTAAAAGGAAATTATGCGTATATCAATAATATAATATTAGTGGGTAAAATGTGTGTCAGTATCTATAAAAAGACCAAATCAGTCTTTCCCTTACAGGTTATTTTTGAACGAGAATTTGAAACAAGACGAATTCACATGGAAAAAAACACTTCCATCTACAAATAACGTCAAATGATCAAATGAGAAGTGAGAAAGAGACAAATATGCACACAGAAAGCACACCAGAGCATGAACACCCCCCCCCCCCGGCCCCCTCAACCCCTCCCCACCCCCCAGACAAACCAAACAATCTTCCAACACTAAAGTTTTGCAACGTGATTGTCCATATATGAAGAAACAGACAGACTTAGAATTGTGTATGAATGAAGGTGAAAAAAACAACAACAAAAAACAACAACAAAAAACAAAGAAAAACATAGATAAGTTTTGTACACTTAATTGTATGACTTGTACATTTTCCTTCAATATTATTGTAACAAGCCCAAAATCAGTGAGTGAAAAGTCGTATTTATTCCATAAACGCTATCGATTTATCTGGCATTGTGTGATTTATATACAAAATAAAACGGTGGTCGACCCAAGAAAGTCCGGGTACAAAAAAAGAAAAAAAGAAAGAAAAAAAGAAAAAAAAAAGAAAGATACTTGGGGCCAGATCCGTTGACTGCAGAAAAGGTCAGAGTAGATAGCTTATAGTCTATTCGATCAGAAACAGGCAACCAGTGGAGAGACTGAAGGAGAGGAGAAACATGATCAAATATAGAAGCTGTGCAAATGAGTCTGGCAGCGTTATTCTGAATTCGTTGGAGTCTAATAGATATTTAGGAAGGCCGGCCAAAAGAGAATTGCAGCAATCCAATCTTGAGAGAACCAGAGAGAATACAAGTGTCTTGGTTGCATCGGTTGAGAGATAGTGACGAACAGAGCTGATTCTACGCAGTTCCAAATCGGCAACTTTACAGATATTCGAAATGTGCTGTTGGAAGGAAAGAGACAGGTCCAGGATTACATCAAGACTGCGAACAGAAGGAGAAAGTGAAACAGGTGTGCTATTGCTCAGAACAGAGTCAGGAAAGGGAGGATGTTGACGAAACTTCTTTGGACCTTCACCTTCACCTTCACCTCTCCCTTAGTCTGGGTTCAGACCGTTGGGGCACCGCTGCTGACCTGACCACCACCCCTCTCCACTCTTCACGGTTTTCTGATTTCCTCAGGGCGTCACCGAGCGTCAAGCCTGTCCACCCCCGGATGTTGTCTTCCCATCTCTTCTTCTGCCGTCCTCTCCTTCTGCCTCCTTGTATGGTGCCTTGCAGGAACCTTTTGGCAAGACCAGATGATCGGGAGATGTGTCCATACCACCTAAGTTTGCGTTTCTTCACTATGGACAGAAGGTTTGGAACTGCGTAGAATCAGCTCTGTTCGTCACTATCTCTCAACCGATGCAACCAAGACACTTGTATTCTTTGGACAGGTTATCATAAATTCAGTCTTATCATCATTTAGTTGCAGCTTGTTGAGAGTCATCCAGTCCTTTAGGCCAGCAATGCACTCCTGTGTTTGAGTCACTAGTACATCAAATTCAGCTATGGAAGCTGACTGATAAAGTTGAGTGTCATCAGCAAATCTCCCGTTCGACATCGCATGATGACTGATGACATCCGACACATGAGCCGCATACAGCACGAAAAGAACAGGACCTAGGACAGACCCCTGTGGGACACCATATTTTAAGGCAGATACTCTAGACTATCTACTATTTAAGTCTGTTCAAGAGGATAGAGTGGACGATAGTGTCAAAAGCTGATGACAAGTCTAAGAGAGCGAGAACAAATATCTTATCCTCATCAAATCCCGAAAGCAAATCATTCACTATTCTACGAAGGGCCGTTTCGCAACTATGACCACGTCTATAAGCTGACTGGTGGGAATTAAGTAAACCATTTTGTTCCAGATGAGCTAAGAGCTGAGACAGTATGATGTTTTCTAGCAGTTTTGATAAAAATGACAGATCAGAGAAAGGTCGATAATTTTTCAAACAATTTTGATCCAAAGATGGTTTCTTGATGAGTGGACGTACAACAGCAGATTTGAAGCTTTCAGGGAAACAACCAGGCAGTAAGGAAGAATTGATGACATGAGTAATATGTGGCAGTAGAACATCAATACATTCAAACAACAAAGAAGATGGGGAAGGGTCAAGCTCACAGGATTTCGGACAAGCGCTCAGACACACTTTCTTCACAAAATCTTCACTAACCGGTTGGAAACAATGTAAAACAGGACCACTGTACACGCGTTCTTGAACAGGTGAAGAAGAACACACAACAGAGTCAAGCTTCTCGTGAATGCATGATATTTTGCCAGTCAAGAAGTCAGAAAACTTTTGAGGGAGTTCCTGCACCGAAAGTGTAGGGAGAGAAGTGTTTTTCATATTACATAGTAGATTGTTCGTAGCGTTGAAAAGCTGTTTGGCTGTGGTGCATGCAAGGATTTTAGAAGAGTAGAACTTTGACTTTGCCCTGTCAACAATGTTTGTTACACTATTCCTGGCTGTCTGAAAAAAGTCCCTACTGACGGTCAGACTAGTGGCACGCCAGTGCCTCTCAGCTCTCCTTCTCTTCCGCTTGGCCTCCAACAGCGCTTTACAATAAACACATACTCGTACGCAATAATTTTACAAAAAGTACGTAGTTATTTATAGACAGATTGTTTGAAGAAATAATAATAGTTTCAGTTTTACTATGATTTAATCACAGTTTGTCTTGTTCCATCAATGCACTAACGTCAGCACTACATTGTTGAAGTACCACTGTAAACCCACGATTTTTTGCAGTCCTCACTTTGAGAGAAGTCGTGGGATTGCGAGATACCATGGTCGTTCCCCTCCCACGTTTTCTCTCATTTGCGAATGTGTGAGAAATCGTGGGAAGTCTCCTTTATTTTCATCAAAAATATTTCTTTTGTCATTGGAGTTGGTTTCTTGTCTTTTCCCAGTGCAAATCTAAGAGAAAAATGAGATAGAGAAAAAGAAACGAGAAATATGTGAACTGACAACGACGGTCTTGGTAATGACAGTGGTGTTAGCAAAGACATCAACAATAGACGTGACGGTAATGACAGTTGACAGTATTGGTTTAAAGAAGTGTGTGTGTGTGTGTGTGTGTGTGTGTGTGTGTGTGTGTGTGTGTATCAGTGAGTGAGTGAGTGAGTGTGTGTGTGTGTGTGTGTGTGTGTGTGTGTGTGTGTGTGTGTGTTCGCTTGGTTGGTTGATTTGGTCTTCTTTCAGTCTGTTTTTAAATTAGTTTCATGTTCTAATTGTCTTCTATGAAACTGAGAATCTATTTTCAGTGTAATCTTGCATGCAAAAGGATGCTGTCACAAACAGATGATCAAATGAGCAAGCATGAAATGATGAACATTCTAAATAAATGTGACAGAAAAAGTTGCATCACAACAAACATCAAAGCTATTTGGTCCAGTTTCCACGCGCCCTACGTGAGGGTAAAGCATTGTGAAACACATTTTTGCTATCACATTTATGTAGAAAGTTGAATCATTTTGATGTCATTCCAAACTTCCAGGAAAGAATCAGTTCAAGTCATATAATATTATGTTATGTTATCTCACATTATATATATTGTGAGAGAAATCGTGGGTTTACAGCCCCAGTGGAAGAGTCAAGATCGGAAAAAGTCGTTTCTTTGTAGCACAATGACACAATCTTCAGACAGAAATATAACACACACACACACACACACACACACACACACACACACACACACACACACACACATGCATGAATAAAGAAAGAAAAAAGGAAAAATATAAATACCTGTCTGGCTCCAGACATATATCTGTCGTCTCCTTCATACACTTCCGACCAAAACGAGTGAGTGTGCCACTGTCAAAAATATATACAGCAGTTCTCACTCTACCACGCCCCCTTCACTGTGAGTGACAGCTGTCCTGTGGGTCAGTAGGCCAGCGTGTTATCTCATTTGCCTATGAGTGTTCTCTCCCCTTGCTGTGGTCGCCAACCGTGCCGCATTCTTCTTCAACACGGTCACTGACACCAAAGTCAAACAGGACTCAAAACGACTGGACACGACAGACCCACGAACGAGCACAGGCTCATCAATCACTGTGTCACTTTACTGTCAGTGTCAGTGTCCCAAACTTTACTGGCATCTGTAATGCAGGAAATGTTTCTCGTCCGAATCTGGGTCAGTCTAACAGTCCCAAACACACAATACAGTCTAACAGTCCCAAACACACGATACACACAATACAGTCTAACAGTCCCAAACACAATACAGTCTAACAGTCCCAAACACACGATACAGTCTAACAGTCCCAAACACAATACAGTCTAACAGTCCCAAACACACGATACAGTCTAACAGTCCCAAACACACGATACACACAATACAGTCTAACAGTCCCAAACACACGATACAGTCTAACAGTCCCAAACACACGATACACACAATACAGTCTAACAGTCCCAAACACACGATACACACAATACAGTCTAACAGTCCCAAACACAATACAGTCTAACAGTCCCAAACACACGATACAGTCTAACAGTCCCAAACACACAATACAGTCTAACAGTCCCAAACACACGATACACACAATACAGTCTAACAGTCCCAAACACACGATACAGTCTAACAGTCCCAAACACAATACAGTCTAACAGTCCCAAACACAATACAGTCTAACAGTCCCAAACACACGATACACACAATACAGTCTAACAGTCCCAAACACACGATACACACAATACAGTCTAACAGTCCCAAACACACGATACACACAATACAGTCTAACAGTCCCAAACACACAATACAGTCTAACAGTCCCAAACACACAATACAGTCTAACAGTCCCAAACACACAATACAGTCTAACAGTCCCAAACACACGATACACACAATACAGTCTAACAGTCCCAAACACACAATACAGTCTAACAGTCCCAAACACACGATACACACAATACAGTCTAACAGTCCCAAACACACAATACAGTCTAACAGTCCCAAACACACGATACACACAATACAGTCTAACAGTCCCAAACACACGATACACACAATACAGTCTAACAGTCCCAAACACACAATACAGTCTAACAGTCCCAAACACACGATACAGTCTAACACACGATACAGTCTAACAGTCCCAAACACACAATAATCTTTTCAGTTGTCAATGTATGGTGTTTCATACCACTTCAATCAATAAGCGATGCAATAAGCTGCAGAACGGTTGCTTTCACAAAGATCCAGATGGCAAATATGCGAAGAGTAGTGTGATCAGCAAGTGATGTGGCGATATAGTTGTGCGTCACAGAATTTTTGTCCCTGTGCACACTGCACCTGTTGTCGTAATTTTGCATTTATTGTTGACGGCAGCAATGTATGCAAGGAGGATCACTTCAAAAAATCAACTGTGTTGGTGACAGTATATGAAGGCAATAATACGTTTGAAACATAAAACGCTACCAGGCATCACCACAACAGTTGTGTGGTTGTTGTTATTCTAGTTCTTGGTGTTTTGTGTGTTTTTTGTTTGCGTTTGTGTGCACACGCACATGTGAGTTTGTGTGCATGCTTGTTTGTGTGAGTGTAGCCTATGCACGTGCATGTATTTCGTGTATGTGTGTGAGTATATGCATGTTAATGGTGAAGGGTGGTGTGTATGTTGGGTGGTGGTGGTGTCAGTATATGTGTGTGGGTGTATTTGGCGAGAGTGTATATACATGTGTGTGAGTGAGTGTACATGCATGTTTGCGTGTTTGTGCGTGTTTCCATGTATCTCAGGAAAACTCCATTGGACTTCCTTGGCCAGGGCATACAAAGGTTGGTCTATGGCCAGCACAAGTAGCTGTCCTAGATTCAGATGCTCCACCGCAGATTGCACAACGTTCATTGCAGGTTTTATCATTGCGGGTGAATGTGCATTCTCTAACAGCAGAGGTAGAAGGCCAGTGTTGCTGGTACGCCTGTCCACACTCTCTTGATGTGTAGCATGGAAGGCTGAGCAGGAAAGTATACCAGGGGCGATCTCACTTAATGAAGTGAAGTGCTGCATCCTGAACACCAAAACGAAGCTTCAGACGCTCCAATAGAATACTGTGATCGATTGCATCGAAAGCAGCACTTAAATCTAGAAGCATCAGAACAGAAATCTTATGGGAGTCACCTGCAACAAGCAGGTCATTGAAAACTCTAAGCAAAGTTGTCTCTGTACTGTGACTGGGTCTGTAAGCAGACTGAAAAATATGCCAAAGTTCAAGCTATTAGGTGTTTCCAATTAAATGTTTTGAAATTTTGAGTGGGGTATTATCACATCTCATGGCATTCTCATCCTCCTGTGGTTCTTCTTCCTTAAATCTTTGAGGAGTTTTACATAGCCATAGTTGTGTAACAATGTTTTGTGTGGCACGAGTTATGTGTGACGTTTTTCTTATGGTTTGTGTGTGTGTGTGTGTGTGTGTGTGTGCCGTGTTTGGATAATGACGAAGGTCTAACTGATCTTGCCGATAGAGAGTCCTTGGAGAAGGGCGTGATGGGAAGCCGCGTTTGGCTGCTGCTGTTGTTTTGGTTGTTTCCCTCTGTAAACAACCGAGTGTCTGCCAGATAAGACTATTAGTGTTTCCTGTAGGCACTATTAGTATTCGGTGTTTCCTGTATGCACCTTTAGTTCGTTTACAGAACGCGCTGTGCGCAGGCCAGTGTGTGCATTTTCTGTTGTTTGATCAGAGTTTTCCCCAGACACTACTTATCAGAGACTCTGTCCTGTGTTCCTCTTTATGGTATTGGGACTTTCGGCCAGTCTCCAGTTCACGTTGTTCGAGGTTGGAGTTATTGTATTTCAGAGCTTTTCACTTGTCTTGTTTAGTTTTGTTCGTCGTGTTTCGTCTTTCATTGCTAAGTTAGTATTGTTTGTCTCTTGTTTGTTATTCTGCTTTAGTGATTTCCACCACATTTATGTGAAAAGTATTTTGAACGAAGGCAGGGTTTATGAGTTTCCATGCTTTAAGTTTAATCAAAGATGATTCTAATATAGTTTTTTTGTTTTGTTTTGTTTTTTTTTTAGTGTAAGAAGATAATATTCAGTAGGGAAATGGACAATTGGACAGGTAAATTTTCGTGTCGTTGTCTGTCCAGGCAATAGTTGTTTTTACTGTTGTTTTTGAAAAAAAAAAAAAAAAAAAAAAGCATTTTCATTTGTTTGAATGGAAGGGGGATAATAAGATATCTTGCCTTTCACATGTAAAAGAAAATCTTTGTTGGATATTGGATTTATGTGGTGCGACCAGCAAGACGCCATGGGTTAGCATTAAATGATGATTTTGTAATGTTGAAAAACAACAACAAAACAACAACAACAACAAAAACAACAACAAAAAAACAAACAAACAAAAAACCGCAATATATGGTAAATCGTACTTGTGACATTAGTGATACATTGAAAAAACAAAATTATCAGTCCATCTTCATTGCATCGAAGCAGCAGAATATGCAGAAAGATGCGGGCAACAAATGAAAGAACAGGAGAGCCAAGGCCTTCAAGACTCACTTGTCATATGTCCTTAAAGTTAAACCAACAAAGGAATTAAGAAAAAAAGAAAAGAAAAAAAGAAAGAAATGTGTGATCTGGTTAAAACACACACACACACACACACTTTGATCTAGATCTATGTGTGTGTGTGTTTGAAAAAAAAGAGTGAAATACTTGGAATGTGGGCTGCTTCACAGATGGAATTGCTCCGTTTCAAGCATGCAATATTAATTTCTACGAATAATCGTTTCTGACGTAAAGCAGAAAATATCATTTAAATGGATGTATTGTAATACACTGGTGACACTAAATAAGAGCTCAGTCAGTGGATGTTCGAAGCTAAACATCAATGATTTTACTGACCTGAGAAAGAAAGATGCTGCGTCAAACTAACTGTTGAACACAACTGTTGGAATATTGGATAAATAAAAAAAAAGTATGTTTGCCTTCTTTCATTGAGTTAGACGACTATTTGTTTCAACACCAACGAACAGAACTTCATACAAAACACTGCACATGGTAGAGTGACAATGAAGAATCAAACGAAGAAGCTTTGCTGTCAGTATTCTGCTGTGTGTGTCAAACAAATTACCATTGTGTCATAGAACAGGCCGTCATATTACCGAAAGGAAAGAAACACTGATATAATCATGTGCAAACTTTCTATGATAGAATCGTGTGCAAATTTCATTGTCCAACTTTCAATTTCTATTAAAAAATTCAAACACACGTTCATGATATTCGGGGACAGGCGGGCGTCATCCAGTTCGTTAGGTACGAAACCGAAATGTGTTTTCTTGGAATTACAACGAAATCTGACATCCCTGACATCTGACGGTTTGGTGATCTTGAAAAGCTATACAAACAGGATACAACACTGATGCTGTAAAGAGTTAATGTTTTAGAATTTATCGTTTTGCTGAAATTTCCTCTATTCACCAGTTATCATAGACTCTCCATGAAAAGGCAGCTTGTTTATGTAGGCTTTGAATTAGTTTCAACAGTTTTGTGTAAAACCTGTTCACCGTATCACAGAGAAGGATACACGAAATGCTATCATTTTCAGTTTTGGACAAACGTAATCTGAGAAAAATTTCAGATCGTTCAATGCGTGCCTTCATTCAAGCTCTCTTTTGAAGTAATAGTGAGTTCAGTAAGTTGTTTATGTAAAAGTCCTTTGAATACAAACGTTTCTCTGAAGGGCAAAACGTCTTAACTCTCTCCATACGAACGGCGAAAGAGACGACGTTAACAGCGTTTCACCCCAATTACCATCATCAAAATATTGCAAGAGGAAGGCTCTTATACTGAAGAGGTGAATGTTGACAAAGAATACCACAATTATTACGACGGAAGCTAAAGGTTGGGTCATTCAGACACCCACTGGACATCCGAGGGGTCTGTGTAGAGGAGAAGAGAGGACTGGCCGTACTGAGTGAGTTAATTCACGGAAAACTGTTTCTGAAGAAGGGCCACCTTATGGCTTAACTGCCTGCAAGTGGTGACATGCATCACTGCTGACTTTTCTTTCGCCACTTCTGTCAGTCGACGGATATGCCAGATAAGATCACCACGCATTTCAGCATCAGATCCAGATCCAAACAAATCCACTTCGTACATTGTTCCCCCCCCACCCCCCCTTACATGGGAAATAATCCCCGCAAGACAGCAACGTGACAGGAAAGTTGTTTCCCTTGCCAATGGACGCCAGCTCAGCACAGGCCGCCACAAATACGGGATGTCTGCAGCTGTTGACGATGACGTCAGTGTTGTCAGCCATGACCGGGAAGGGCTCCCAGCTGAATCCTTTGCTGGGGGGAGAGGTGGGAGGGGGGCTGACAGCATGGAGTGGAGCTGCTGGTATGTCAGGGGCTGTGGTGGACACATGGAATGGACTGGTCCTTTAGACAGCTCTGTGCGGACCTGGTCCACTTAGATTTCCATAAACGTCACCTTCTGTAATAGAAGTCACAGACAGAATTAGGTGGACATTGGAAATGTGCACAATGCCCAATCATGAGAGTAATTCGTCCCACCCCTCACTACCGCTATCACCACTATTGGTACAACTACTGCTGCATCTGTTGCTGCTGCTGTACCCAGGTAACAATCACTATTTTCATAATATATTTATATGTGGCATCAGAATCATGGATACAGATGAGTGGATCTAAATGTTTAGAACTAAAGTTGGTCGCACAGTCCAAAGCAACCAACAACAAAATAAGTAAATGAATGAATAGATGAACAAATAATACCATATTGAGTCTGTTTTATCTCTATCTCACTCTCTCTCTCTCTCTCTCACACAGACACACACACACACACAGATACATACATACACAAATATTTACCTATCTGTCTATGTACATGTATATATATGTACATATATATATATATACACACGTATATGTATATATATCTCTCTCTCTATATATATACACACACAGACACACACACACAGACACACACACACACACACACACACACACACACACACACACATATATATATATATATATATATACATACATATATATATCTGTCTGCCTATCTATATATATGTACATATATATCTATGTGTGTGTGTGTGTGTGGATTTGTTTATGTATATAGATAAACATTGAAAAACTGCAGACATGCAAAGAGACAGACAGACCTTCTCCATGACAACGTTGTACTGTCTCAACAAGCTCTGATGCCTGTTCTCCATGTTGATGTTGTTCACAGTAAAGACATGAAGCGCAAGATTTTGTGACGTCACAACTTGTTTCAACACTTGTTTGTTAAAACGGCCGTACAGGCCATGACCTCTGTGGTCGTGATGAACTCTTCCTGCTGACGTCACCACAGTCTGACCACCGTCCACTATATTGGTGCTGAGGAACCCCACCTGTTTCAACAGACCCTGTTCCCTTTGTTTCTCCTCTACACCTTCAGTACGTTCACAGCCACATTCCTCTGATAAATCTCTCTGCCCCCCCCTCTCTCTCTCTCTCAATCTCTCTCTCTCCTCCATCTCTGTCTCGATCACTCTCTGTAAAAATTGTGTGTGTGTTTGTGTGCATGTGATAGTGTGCGTCCGTGCTTGTGTGTGCGTGTTGTGCGTACGTGTGTGTGTGTGTGTGTATGTGTGTGTGTGTGTGTGTGCAACTCCCCCTTCTTCCGTTCAACATAAACTCAGTTGAAACCATGACGTTGAAAGCCCCCCACTCCACACCCCAGCAGTGGCACATGGAGAAGAAACAAAGAGAAGGATGCTGACCTGAGAAACCATACTCACCACTCTGCCTTGCTTCAGGTACACGTAACCCTTGACCCCTTGACCCTCAACCAGGGACCTGAAGGTGGCCGGCAGATAATCACGTCCCTGGTACCCTTCAGGCTCAATGTCAAGGACGGCTTGATAGTCTTCCACAGTGGCCTCCCTTAGCTTCTCGTCTTTCGGAAGAGCTTCCATGGATTGTGAGGTCATTTTGGAAAGACCTCTGGATAGATCATGCATGACATATTTTCCTAAATTTTGGACACTGTATGGTCAACTTTCATATTAAAACTTTGATCAAGTCTCTATATAAAGTATGGCAAAGGATTCAAGTGTATAACTGTGTTGAAAATTGATCTGTTAGACATGATTTATTTCACTGTGTACAAATAGACAATGTTTCCCAGTTTAAATATTTCAATTTCAAGCTTTATGTGTTATTTGTTGTTGTTTCTTTTACTTAGTTGTGTAAACGAAGTGAATCTATATATGTAACTGTGTGCTGACTGGTATATTATATAGGGGTTTGTAAAGAATTTTTTTTTTTTTATTGAATTAAAGAGTATGAAGGTGAAAGGACAGAAAAAAAACTGTGGACAGGCCTAGGACATATAGAGGCCAGTCACAAAGGGTTTTTCTATTGTTTTATTTTACAATATTAAAAGAAAGAAGACAAGAAAACAGTGCCTTTAAAAGGCAAACACAAATGTCATAAATACATGTCAGGAAGTGGATAGTAGGCAACAACATAACATAAATAATGCATATGTGTGAAGACCAAACAATGACAGCAAATGACATTCCTAATATATTTAAACAGTACAGTTACAGCAGTTGAAGCTAAGATATTTTGGTGAAAGTACAGAGACAGTATAGATTAGGTAAAGCTTATACTGTGTCAAAGTGACTCAAATGAATCAGTTATCATGTAGCACTATACTGGAGTACTAATATTATCATCTTAGATGAACAGACTATAAATAAATAAGGTACTGGAGTGAGCCGTTTAGGAGAGAGCATGATAACTGAATTACAATTAACAGACTGTGATACATATCAAATTGTTTTAACCAATAACTGATATTAATTGAACACTGTCTTGTAAACGCCGCAACAGAATACTAAACACATTTTTAAGGACTAAGCTCACTGTAACTGTGAAACTATAGTACTGAGAGTCAGTGAAACACTGTAGCAGTACAAGTGATATCAGCATGTAAAATAATATATTAATAATATAAAAGATAATAGAATCAGTGGCTTTGGTATCAAACACTGGCAAACTGAGAAACTAAATAGTAGTCAGTGCTCAATACAATGATTGGAAGAACTATCATGGCTTGACTCAGCTAGCTAATAAAGTTACTGGTTTCATCAAACATAAACACAGTAAACATGATCTGTGTTCAACATTTAAGTCTTCTCTGCTCAACCTGACCATCAGTGAGAGCAAATGGTAAAGAACACGTCACCCTAGACTGTTCTGGAACAGTCAAATAAACTGTCCATGAGCAGAAACGTCTAGAAGTGAATCATGACGACATGATGATGACTTGTGTCAAACAATAATAAAACCTGTGACTAAACAATAACGCAATTAATTGTTCTGACAAAGTTTATCAACTTAAAACAAGACCAACACATTTAAAAAGGAGTACTTACAGTAGAATGTGAGGCAGCTAGCTGTGTGCGACGACTGAGCGCGTGGACACAAGCACAACACCAGTGATTCTGACCAGCTGGAAGCCTAACAGCTTTCATTTCAAAGTCGAATTTGAGCAGCGTTACGCCACAGTTACCTCGAAAGGTCAATGGTTGGACACCATCACTGTGGTAAAACTGTCATCTGCTTCACAGCATGTGCTGTGAGTTGAACTATGCTGCTTTCAGTGTGTGTGTATGTAAGCACAACAAATATAATCTAGCAGTGATAGATACATAGATTTGGTTTTATAATGTTTTTGAGCATTTTTTTAAAATGGGATTTCTTTCAAATTTCGAAGGGCGTCACATCTGTACCAGTGCTCGAGCCAGTGAAGACAGTTGCAAAAAGGTGTCTGCTAAACTCTTGTGTGAAGCAGCCATCGTAGCCAGCTGAGCACTTGGTTACACATAAAAGCTCAGTGTTTCATGTGTGTGTGTGTGTGTGTTCAATTTCATTTAATGTTTATCCACAATACGTGATATCAGACGTGTGTAATTGCGCGCGCGCGCGCGCGCGCGCGTGAGAGAGAGAAAGAGAGAGAGAATGTATATGATGATGTGTAGAGACTCCTTGGTAATGTTTGCTGTGTCATGATGAACAGGGATAAACGAAGAAAAATGCTTTGTCATTTCTAAAGTTTATTCTGCAATATTGAAACTGATTAATGCTGACTGACTAGATAGTAAAGTTCACATCAAGGTCCAGCAAACACAAAGGAAAAAGCAGAAAAAAACAACAAAGCAGAATGTTGGATTCTTGAAGGAAAGATAAAAGACTGCCTTCAAACTCATGATCCGTTTCACGTGCTGACTGAATATATGGAAAGTGGTGGATGATACCAATTGTTGATTGTTGTATTTTTCGAAAAAGACCACTTGGGCCAATGTGCACAGTGAAAAGTTTTCACACTGAGTATAAAACACAAAAACCTTTCTGTGTATAAACTCACAATTTTAAAAAGTAATATTTAATTGAGAGAGATATATTTTGAAAGATTATTTCCCATAATATAAATTCAGAGTAATAGCCCATACAGTTAGCTGCTCCAAAGAGATATATCCATCAATGTAATTTTCATACTAAGTTAAAGAATTTCCCATTTGGACAAAACTTGATAAGAATGACTACGAGGATGACAACCTTGTTATCACTGGATAAAGACCGGATTATGGTTATCATGAGGAGTACGACACCTGTAAATCGAATGAAGAAATACCACCTTCCTCTGATACATTCAACAGTTTTAGAAATATTTCAAAACATATAATGACATAGAAAAAGACATGTAAATCAATTTTTCTGCCTCTATCCCCTCACAAAACAAAATTTCTGAACCAACGGAAGTTTTGTAAGTAAATTGATTCGTTTTGCTTTATTGTCAAGATCTTTATGTTGCTCACTTAGATGCTATTTGAGAATAAAATAGCATCGCTTATCCATAATGCATTGCCTTAAAAATATTTGAAAGGCATACATGTTTCAGCTATCTTGAGTAAAATCTCACTGAACAGTTTTTAACTAATCCGTGTTTTCCTCCTGTGATATATACCAGTTTTAACAGTGAATTTTGTAAATTTTTCTGTGTCTGACTTCATGAAGGTATACCAACAGGTCTTTATTTTACATGAAGTTTTTAGTGTAAGTAACTTTCAGATAGAAACACAAACAATGATATGGTCACGGCATATAGCTGGTAAAACACCAGCTCACTGAATGATCTGTAGACATTAACTAAATTATGATAAAGTATAAAGATGTAGTGGAAGGTTCAGTTTTGCATGTAGATGATATGGGTTTAAACTGTCAAATAGGAATTATGATGGCCTAATGATGAAGTCAGCACTACAATCTCCAAGTTATGAGAATCTAATTGACGTGCTGTTGGCTTTGTTAATACTGTCACTATCAGCCATAATATATAATAATTTACTTGTGAACTGGGAGGGCTGTAAAAGGAGCGTGATTTAATGTACATATACCAAATTTCTTGCTGTTCACACCAAAGAAACTGGGCATTATTATTCATGTCCTTGAAAGAAATGACAACAAACAATAGCAAAAAAGGAACATCTTGATTGGCTAAGAACAGTTTTGTCAGAAACGTTCCAGTTACTGATACCACAAAATCTCTTGGCTGTGCATTTGTTCTTTCTCGTTCAGACTAATCCAACTCTCTTCTGGATACATGAATACATGAAGTAAAGCTATGTGAAATATGAAAAGCCTTTGAATGTATCTGCATGCCATATGAATCAGAGTAACAGGTTGTTCTGAGGGTATTCTTAGATTCTAGACCAGGTGTGTAAAGAAGACAGAAAGGAAAATAATGTTTCAAAATACTAAGTATTCCAACCCATTTCATCATAGTGACATTGAAAGGAGAGCTGACCTGCGAAAACCATCGTTCATGAAAGAACATGTTTTCTGAAACACTCATTTCAAATCTGCTTCCAAGACAAAGAACGATTCCACTGGGATGACCATGAGTTGAATGGAAAACTGTGTTTGAAGAGTGGTTACAAGATCATGCAAATGACTTTCAGAAAACATCTTCATGATAGCCGATTTCTCTTCCGCCACTTCTGTCAGTCGACGGAGATGCCAGACCAGATGATCACACAATTCTGCATCAGTACCCGATCCAAAGAGATCAACGTCATATATTCTCCCTCTCTGACAAGGGTAATGACTCCCGCAGGACATCAACGTGATAGGGAAGTTGTTTCCCTTGCCAATGGACTCTGCACCGGCCGCCACAAAGACGGGATGTCTGCAGCTGTTGACAATGACGTCAGCGTTGTCATCCATGACCTGGAAGGGTTGTGTGCCGAGGAGAATCCTCTGCTGAGGGAAAAGGTGGGAGAGGTGGGAGGGGGGCTGACTCAGCATGGAGTGGAGCTGCTGGTATGTCAGGGGCTGTGGTGGACACATGGAATGGACTGGTCCTTTAGACAGCTCTGTGCGGACCTGGTCCACTTGGATTTCCATAAATGTCACCTTCTGTAATAGAAGTCACAGACAGAATTAGGTGGACATTGGAAATGTGCACAATGCCGAATCATGAGAGTAATTCGTCCCACCCCTCACTATCACCACTATTGGTACAACTACTGCTGCATCTGTTGCTGCTGCTGCTGCTGCTGGTGCTGCTGTACCCAGGTAACAATCACTATAATATATTTGTGTGGCATCAAAATCATGGATACAGATGAGTGGATCTAACTGTTTAGAACTAAAGTCAAAAAAGTAAATGAATGAATAGATGAACAAATAATACCATATTGAGTCTGTTTTTTCTCTCTCTCTCTCTCTCTTCTCTCTCTCTCTCACACACACACACACATATGCACACAGATACATACACACACATATCTATCTATCTGTCTATGTATATATTTGTATATCTATATCTATCTATATATGTATACACACACACAACACACACACACACAACACACACATATATATATATATATATATATATATATATATATATATATATATATATGTGTGTGTGTGTGTGTGTATTTGTATATGTATATAGATAAACATTAAAAAACAGCAGACATGCAAAGAGACAGACAGACCTTCTCCATGTCAACGTTGTACTGTCTCAACAAGCTCTGACGTCTGTTCTCCATACTGACGTTGTTCACAGAAAAGACATGATGCCGAAGATTTGGTGACGTCACAACTTGTTTCAACACTTGTTTGTTAAAACGGCCGTACAGGCCATGACCTCTGTGGTCGTGATGAACTCTTCCTGCTGACGTCACCACAGTCTGACCACCGTCCACTATATTGGTGCTGAGGAACCCCACCTGTTTCAACAGACCCTGTTCCCTTTGTTTCTCCTCTACACCTTCAGTACGTTCACAGCCACATTCCACAACTAAATCTCTCTGCCTTTCTCCATCTCTCTGCCTCTCTCCATCTCTCTCTCTCTCCATCTCTCTCTTTCTCTCCATCTATCTCTCGATCACTCTCTCTCCATCTCTCTCTCATTCACTCTCTGTAAAAATTGTGTGTGTGTGTTTGTGTGCGTGTGATAGTGTGCGTCCATGCTTGTGTGTGTGTATGTGTTTGTTTGTATGTGTGTGCTTGTGTATGTGTGTGTGTGTGTGTGCGCGCGCGCGTGCGTGCGTGCGTGTGTGTATATATGTGTGTGTGTGTGTGTGTGTGTGTGTGTGTGTGTGCAACTCCCCCTTCTTCCGTTCAACATAAACTCAGTTGAAACCATGACGTTGAAAGCCCCCCACTCCACACCCCAGCAGTGGCACATGGAGAAGAAACAAAGAGAAGGATGCTGACCTGAGAAACCATACTCACCACTCTGCCTTGCTTCAGGTACACGTAACCCTTGACCCTTGACCCTCAACCAGGGACCTGAAGGTGGCCGGCAGATAATCACGTCCCTGGTACCCTTCAGGCTCAATGTCAAGGACGGCTTGATAGTCTTCCACAGTGGCCTCCCTTAGCTTCTCGTCTTTCGGAAGAGCTTCCATGGATTGTGAGGTCATTTTGGAAAGACCTCTGGATAGATCATGCATTGACATTATTTTCCTAAATTTTGGACACTGTATGGTCAACTTTCATATTAAAACTTTGATCAAGTCTCTATATAAAGTATGGCAAAGGATTCAGTGTATAACTGTGTTGAAAATTGATCTGTTAGACATGATTTATTTCACTGTGTACAATTAGACATGTTTCCCAGTTTAAATATTTCAATTTCAAGCTTTATGTGTTATTTGTTGTTGTTTCTTTTACTTAGTTGTGTAAACGAAGTGAATCTATATATGTAACTGTGTGCTGACTGGTATATTATATAGGGGTTTGTAAAGAATTTTTTTTTTAATTGAATTAAAGAGTATGAAGGTGAAAGGACAGAAAAAAAGCTGTGGACAGGCCTAGGACATATAGAGGCCAGTCACAAAGGGTTTTTCTATTGTTTTATTTTACTTGATAGTCTTCCACAGTGGCCTCCCTTAGCTTCTCGTCTTTCGGAAGAGCTTCCATGGATTGTGAGGTCATTATGGAAAAACTTCTGGATAGATCATGCATGACATATTTTCCTAAATTTTGGACACTGTATGGTCAAGTTTCATATCAAACTTTTATCAAGTCTCTAAATACAAAGTATGGCAAAGGAATTAAGTGCATAACTGTGCGGAAAATTGATCTGTTAGACATGAAAGGATAGAAAAAATCTGTGGACAGGCCTTGGACATATAGAGGCCAGTCATAAAGCGTTTTTCTATTGTTTTTTTTATTTTTTATTATTTTTTTTTAAATTTATTTTTTACAATATTAAAAGAAAGAAGACAAGAAAACAGTGCCTTTAAAAGACAAACACTAATGTCATAAGTACAACATGTCAGGAAGTGGATAATACGCACATCATATATTACAATGGAAAGACTATCACTTGGTTTGGAGTAGGCAACAACATAATATAAATAATGCATATGTGTGAAGACCAAACACTGACAGCAAATCACATTCCTAATACATTTAAACAAGACAGTTACAGCAGTTGAAGCTAAGATTATTTGGTGAAAGCACACTGACAGTATAGATTAGGTAAAGTTCATACTGTGTCAAAGTGACTCAAATGAATCAGTTATCATGTCGTGAGTGTCCATCGAGATCAATGATGACCATTGTTGTCATCCAGCTGGGGGATGGGGGGAGGGGGGGGGATGCTCATGAATCTATCTGTGAATGCACAGATGGCTGAATAGTCCAATCTGCGCACGAAATGTTCGCTGGCAGTTGGGGCAGACAAAGACTGGCATATCATTGTCAGGGAGCTTGTTTGCCCGTGACTTTCTGGCCTGCCTCTTCTGAACAGCTGCAGCAGTCCTGTTGGCCTCGCACAACTTCGCGCCTTTGTGCACAGCAGCGCGCCATTTGTCACGGTCCACTGCAGATTCCTCCCAGGAGTCAGGGTTGATATCAAACGCTTTCAGAGAGACTTTCAGAGTATCTCTGAAGCGCTTCTTCTGACCTCCGTGTGATCTCTTCCCTTGTTGCAGCTCGCCATAGAAGAGCCTTTTGGGCAGCCGATGGTCTGGCATGCGCGCCACGTGTCCAGCCCAGCGAAGCTGGGACTGCATCAGGATGGTGAAGATGCTGGGAAGGGTGGCTTTTGCGAGCACCTCTGTGTCTGGGGTCCTGTCTTGCCACTTGATGTTCAGTAGCTTCCTGAGGCATGTTGTGTGGAAGTGGTTCAGCTTCTTGGCATGTCGTTGGTACACTGTCCAAGTTTCGCAGGCGTACAGTAGTGTGGGGAGAACTACTGCTCTGTAGACCTTTAGCTTGGTCTCAAGACTAATGCCTCTTCTGTTCCAGACATTTGCATTGAGTCTACCAAAAGTTGCGCTTGCTCTTGCAATCCTGACGTTCACTTCATCGTCGATTGTCACATTTCGTGACAGTGTGCTGCCAAGGTATGTGAACCGCTCCACCGCACTGAGTCTCTGACCGTTGACTGTGATGTTGGGCTCAACGTAGGGTTTCCCTGGGGCTGGCTGATGGAGAACTTCAGTTTTCCTCGTGCTGATGGTAAGGCCGAAGTTCCTGCTGGCAGTGGCAAACTTGTCGACGCTGAGTTGCATGTCAGCTTCAGATCCAGCGTTGAGGGCACAATCATCAGCAAACAAAAAGTCTCTGATGATGTCTGTCATGACCTTCGTTTTTGCTTGAAGCCTTCTGAGGTTAAACAGCTTGCCATCTGTTCGGTACTTTAGGCCGATTCCAACATCGCCATCTCTGAAGGCATCAGTAAGCATTGCAGAGAACATGAGGCTGAACAGCGTTGGAGCCAGGACGCAGCCTTGCTTGACACCATTTGTGACAGCAAAAGGAGCAGATGTTTCGCCATTGTCCTGGACTCGAGCCTGCATGCCTTCATGGAATTGGCTGACCAAGGAAATAAATTTCCGAGGGCATCCGTACTTGGCCATGATCTTCCACAGTCCCTCTCTACTCACGGTGTCGAAGGCCTTAGTGAGGTCGACATAGGTGGAGAACAGATCAGCATTTTGCTCCTGACATTTCTCTTGCAGCTGCCTTGCAGCAAACACCATGTCGGTGGTTCCGCGCTCTTTCCGGAATCCACATTGGCTCTCAGGCAAATGACCTTGGTCAAGGTGTGCTGTGAGGCGGTTTAGTAGGATCCTGGCAAGTATCTTGCCTGCGATGGAGAGCAAGGAAATGCCCCGATGGTTATCACAGGCTTGCCGGTTCCCCTTTCGCTTGTACAAGTGAATGATAGATGCATCTTTGAAATCCTGGGGGATCGTCTCTTCTTTCCACATGAGTGAGTACAGCTGATGGAGCTTCTCAGTCAGCACAGTGCCTCCATCCTTGTAGACCTCTGCTGGTATGGAGTCTGAGCCAGGTGCTTTGCCACTGGATAGCAGACGGATTGCTTTCTGGGTCTCAAGAGGTGTTGGCGGATCGTCCAGTGCTTCGTTGATGGGGACTTGTGGGAGACGGTCTATGGCTTCATCATTTATGAAGGAAGGGCGATTTAAGACACTGTTGAAGTGCTCAGCCCAGCGTTCGAGAATTTTCTCCTTCTCGGTGATCAAGGTATTCCCATCTGCACTGAGGAGGGGGGATGATCCTGAGGATGTGGGGCCGTAGACTTCTTTTAAGGCATCATAGAACCTCTTCATATCGTGCCTGTCAGCATATCCCTGGATCTCATCAGCTTTGTCACTCAGCCACTTATCCTGCATCTGGCGTAACTTTTGCTGAACAGTCCTGCGGATGGCATCGTACGCATCCTTTTTTGATGTGGACTTTGGGTTGCTCAGGTAGGCTTGATGCAGACGGCGTTTCTCATCCAGAAGCTGCTTGATTTCATCACAGTTTTCATCAAACCAGTCTTTGTGCTTTCTGGTCATGGGTCCCAGGGTCTCTGAAGCTGTACTATAGATCAGCTCACGCAGGGTCCTCCAGTCAGACTCCACATTCTGGTTGTCCAGAGAGGCGGATTCCAGACGATCTTCCAGCAGCTCCACAAAGGACTGTTTGATGGTGATGTTTTTCAGCTTAGCGATGTTGAGCCGTTTTGGAGCCTTCTGGCCTTGGGGGCGTCTCTTGGGCTGGATTCGAATATTCAGCTTCGAGACTACAAGGCGATGGTCTGTCCAACACTCGGCGCCGCACATGGTCTTTGTTACACGTACATCTTGCCTATCCCTTTTCCTGACGATGACATAATCGATGAGATGCCAATGCTTTGAGCGAGGGTGCATCCATGACGTCCTGTTACGGGTAGGGAGGCAGAAAACTGTGTTGGTTATCAGCAGTTCGTGCTCTGCACAGGTCTGAAGCAAAAGCAATCCATTTGGGTTGCAGTGGCCCACACCGTGCTTTCCAATCACTCCATCCCAGGAGATGTAGTCAGAGCCAACTCTAGCATTGAAGTCCCCAAGAATGATGAGCTTATCTGCTTTAGGGATAGCAGCAATGACAGAGTGAAGGTCCTCGTAGAACTTCGCCTTCACTTCATCCGGGTTGGTCATGGTTGGGGCGTAGGCACTGACAATGGTGAGGTGCTTCTGGCCAGATGCCAGTGGGAGTTTCATGGTCATAAGCCTATCGTTGACTCCCTTTGGGATTCCAGCTAGCTTGCTGACAAGTGCTGTTTTTACTGCAAAACCAACGCCAGCCTCACGTCGCTCTTCGCTTCCTCGTCCACTCCAGAAGAAGGTGTAACCAGATCCCTGTTCACAGAGCTCGCCTTCGCCTGCAAGCCGAGTCTCACTCAAGGCTGCGATGTCAATGTTGTATCTGGCGAGTTCGGATGCAACTAGTGCCGTTCTCCTTTGGGGTCTGTCCGCGTTATCTCTGTCCAGGAGAGTCCTTATGTTCCAAGCACCAATGGTGAGAGGAACGATCCTTGTTTTTTTCTTTTCTTTCTTGTTTCGACCGCTGATGTAGGGTCCCCGCCAGCCGCGGTATGCTGGCCAGGGTGATATGGAGCAGGCAATTTTTAGGGCACCTTTTCTAGCCCCTTCCTCATGCCAGGGAGGTGAGCAGTGCATTCCTAAAGAGGGCTGCTCAGACGCTCAGACGGCTGCCGAGCTCCATCGCTGCTCCTGTCGACGAAGAACGACCCTATGGCCTGAGCCGCCTGCGTGCAGGTCTGCGGCTGCGACTGCCAGTGTACCCACACCTGTCGTTTCGTCGCTCGCCTGTCGCCACAGGACTTGGGGGTGATGAAATGATGAAGGATGAAAGGTCATTTTGGATGACTGATGACTTGCGCGATGAGTTTGTTTAAAGTGAAGAGGAGTTGCGCAACGTCGACCTCACTCTCTCGTCCGGGTCCACCAATTTCCAGTGGCAAGACTAAGTCGAGACGACTGGAGGATGAGCACGGATGCAGTGGATGACCAAGATATCCTTTCGGTGTCTCATCTTGCTCTCTGCACTCCACAGTGCGTTGCTGTAACCGCCTTCGTCTCCGTTGAACCGACAGGTTTCTTCCGCAGATTCTGCCGGATCCAGACTTCGCATGCATGGGTAGACACACCCCGGGAGCCAACTGCGTGTGGCATGCACACAGCACGGTCGAGCTAGATGGCCGTCGGTGGCTCTCCTGAGCCAACGCCCTTTTATGGATCTCCATAAGGGTGTCTAGCCACACGCCTCACCAGTCCCGGAAGGGAGCGGTGGGAGTGCCGGTTTAGTCGCCGGCAACCCGACCCTGAACAGGTTGTACTGGATTACAGGTTACCAGTAGCAGATCTAATGACCTGACCTGACGGTAAACAAATGTTATAGTCATTTGAAGAATATCCAGAAGTCTACAGTTCCATCACAGGGTGTTCAACACACAGTGACAGAGATACACTGTGAAACAAATGTTACAGTCGTTTGAAGAATATCCATAATTCTACAGTTCCATCACAGGGTGATCTACACACAGTGACAGAGCAGACTGAAAGCACGCACAGTGTGTGGACACAGTTTGACCCCACAACTGGAGAAGCTGATTGTTCTGTATGCCATGCCTTTTTGGAGAGGTCCAAACCATTCAAACGTGTTAAAAAAATCCCAGAAACTGACATGTACAAATCAGAACATTCCAGTCAGTTCTAGAGAGGTGTGTGTGGCTGATGGTAGTACAAGTGACACAGTTGAGCTCTGTGACAACACTGACAATGTTGTAGATAAGGCTTGTGCCAACACCATGACTGAAGCACATGAGATTGTCTGCATCAGCAGTCTCACTGCTGTCACTGTAAATGACAAGTTGTCAACAGCAATGTCACTGACACAGATGAAAGTGTTTGTCACACAGATTTCAGTTTTTCCAGGGACAAAGCTTGTGAAAACAGCATTTCCAATGCAAACAAAAATATTCATGACAGAACAGTTGATAACAGTATCAACAGCAACAGTGAGACTGAGAATGTCATTGATGTCAGTGAGAACATTTGTGATGGCAGCATAAATGCTGTCCATGAAAGATTATGTGACAGCAGTGTCACTGAGTCAAACACACAGTTTGAGCCAGAAGTATCTTCAACACCTCATGTGAACCCTAGAGTAAGGCGTCTTCGTGAACAACTAGATGATCGTAGCCAAAAGGAAAGTGACAGTGGTAGCAGTGTGCTTGTTAAAAGTGACACAGATAAGTCTAGGGAAATGATGAAAGGAAAGCAAGCAGAACAGGCAACTAAACTGCATTCACACGCACCAGTGAAAGACAGGTCATCACAGACTGACAACAAAAAACAAGTACACCCAATTTAACAGGTGCAACATCACTGGAACTGACAGATATTTAAAAAAAAAAATATATATATATATATATGACCCTCTTCGTTCGCAAAACTATGGCAGAGTCAAGTGATAAACAGACTGTGGTTTGTAAAACAGGGGGTCTGCCACTCGTGCAAAATCACCAAACCCAGAAAACCATCAGTCATTGACAGTACTCCAACAAGGAAAAAAAGAATGAATCAGCTGAATGATATTCGGAAAGAAACTTCGGGTTCTTTGGAGGCTGACTTGGTAAAGCAGCAAAGCACAGAGCTGCGATTCTCAAAGTAAAGGAATCAGACAGAAATATTGGAAGTTGCTGGGTGTGGGAAGGAACACATTGATTCCACGCAGGCAGTGAAACTCAGCGCCACATTATCACTGAGCTGGGCAAAACTGAGGACGCTAAAGATACAGACTAGACAATTAGGATGACATCTTGAAAGCGAATAAAAAGAGAGAGAAGTTCAAAAGGAGCTAATGTGTGGAGAAGCCTAAGTCAGCCAACTTAGACATATTTAATGATCAGGTGACAAACAGAGACACCGTGAAAGCAAGATATGTTGCACGTGTCGCAGACTTACCAACGTTTGTCTCAAACACCCAAATGCTAAAGAGAATTGCTTCCTGATTTGTATTGTAGAAGCCAAAGACAGCAATGAGAACATCAGAATAGTTTTGGATCCATTCCGAGAGCAGATCAGGCGCACTAACTCGATGGACTGGAAAGGGAAAACAGTGAAATTGTTTCCTTTTGGAGACTGCGATTTTCTGAGGAAAATGTATGATTCTGAGGAAAATGTGTGGTTTGTCAGGAGCGTAGAGTTGTCATCCTTGTCTCTGGTGTGAGGCCATAAAAACAGAATTTCAGATCAGTCCTGAACACCGGACGGCAGTCCCACTTAGAACTCTGAAAAGCATAAAAAGAGACCATGCCAGGTTCAGAGAATCAGGTGGAAGGAAAGAAGATGCAAAGAATTTCAGAAATGTTGTTCTTCCCAATGTCTGGGACATGAAGGTGAATCATGTGGCTCCACCCTACCTTCACATCATTTTAGGAATTGTGAAAAAGACCCATGACCTTTTACAAGATGAGTGCTAGGACCTGGACAAAAGGATAGCATGTGCTCTAGCTAAAGAGGAAAATCCATCATTGAAAGGCACAAGTGTAGGATTCAGCAAAGCTGTCAGGCAGATGAAGCGCCTCTGTGACAGACAGAAAACAAAGACCCCTTCCTTGAGAGGCCTTGAACCTTTCAGAAAACATGAGGCACCAGTTGTAGACAGAGTAGAGCTCCTTGAGAGGCCTGTAGACAGAGTAGAGCTCCTTGAGAGGCCTTCAACCTTTCAGGAAACATGAGGCACCAGTTGTAGACAGAGTAGAGCTCCTGAGAGGCCTTCAACCTTTCAGGAAACATGAGGCACCAGTTGTAGACAGAGTAGAGCTCCTTGAGAGGCCTTGAACCTTTCAGGAAACATGAGGCACCAGTTGTAGACAGAATAGAACTCCTTGAGAAGCCTTCACCTTTCAGGAAACACGAGGCACCAGTTGTAGACAGAGTAGAGCTCCTTGAGAGGCCTTCAACCTTTCAGGAAACATGAGGCACCAGTTGTAGACAGAATAGAGCAGGTGCTGAACAAATACAACATTGTCAGACAGGCCTACTTCAGTGGTACATTTGTTGGCAATCATTGCAGTAAATATTTGCAACCAATGGTACTCAGTGATATTTGTGAGAGTAGAGAAAGGAGAGCATATGAACTGACTGATGATCATGAAGTTCACCAAGTTGCCACTGCAATCAGAAGGAAATACCTCATGCTGAATCAGCACTTTTCCATGGTGCATCAACATGTATCATCAAAAAAGCTGATCTGCAGAAATGAACTTGGTGAGATTGAAGAGGCCATCAAAACATACATGAGTCTGTTCAGGTCATACTTCAGTCATTGCGCAAATATCACACCAAAACTGCACCTTCTTGAAGAGCATTGTGTGGAGTGGATAAGGAAGTGGTGGTTTGGATTAGCCTTACATGGAGAGCAGGAGGAGCAGGAATGCAGGCCAGTGCCAGTCAGCTGAAGTGCAGGCATGGGCCATGAAAGAGGACAAAGAGAGACTGAAACAAGTGATGACAGAACAGTGGACACTGGCATCCCCCAGACTGCATGACACACTCCAAAAGAAAAGAAAAGAGAAAGAGTGATTGAACAGATTATCATCAACCGAAAATAATCACTTGACTTTCTTAGTCCACTGAACACTGTATCAAGGCAAGGCAAAATGATATTTATTCAGCGTAAAAGAGTAAGCTTATTCATCTGCTTTTCCACCTCGCCCCCATAAAAATAGAAGACAATGTATAAAAGAAAGAAAGAAAAGCATATCATGACTACCTAACATTACAAGCAATACAGTGTGTGTGTGTGTGTGTGTGTGTGTGTGTGTGTGTGTGTGTTGCAGTTGTTTTTCCACCATCACACAAGCTGACACTGCTCACCGCTCCCTTCTCTGAATGTGTGTTATTTTGTCCAGCTTGTGTGTTATTTTGTCCAGCAGTCCTCAAGCGAATGTGTGTGTGTGTGTGTGTGTGTGTGTGTGTGTGTGCGTGATAGAGAGAGAGAGAGAGAGGGAGGGAGAGAGAGAGCACTGGAAATAATTCCAGAGAGAGAGAGAGAGAAAGAGAACTCAGAACTCATTTAATTGTTGTAAAACCCATCCTACCATCTCTCTCTCTCTCTCTCTCCTCTCTCTCTGTAGTTCATCTCATTGTTTGCTTTTTTCCTGATGCTGTACTCTTTATGTGGAAATTGTTTATGTGTATGTGAGAAGTGCATGGAACGCACTTGTTTAAAAAAAAAAAAATTATTTAAATTAAAGAAAATACAACTTTTCTACCAATACAAAATTTCCGTTGTTCAAGTGCTCAATGTGAAGAGGAAGTGGATTTATACTGTTCATTGATCTCTGTCTTACTTCTCTGCCTGTTTCACAAAACAACGTTTTGTGTGTTTTACGTTTCATTTTGAATAGCTCCCTTCTCACAGTTGAATTGTAGTCAGTTTACATCTTTTGTGTGTGGAGGTTGAATAACAGCTAGTTTCCATCTTTCGTCTGTGTTGGCAGTATCACATTAATAAGTAGCAGTTATCTATATATCGTGTGAGTGGGCAGTATAACATTAATAAGTAGCAGTTATCTATATATCGTGTGAGTGGGCAGTATAACATTAATAAGTAGTAGTTATCTATATATCGTGTGAGCGGGCAGTATAACATTAATAAGTAGCAGTTATCTATATATCGTGTGTGTGGGGGTAGTATAACATTCATAAGTAGCAGTTATCTCAACAATACCGTCACATGCAAGTCCCTGCCGCCTCTGCATCGAGCTCAGTCTGACAGGCGATATCACCGCCTCTGCATCGAGCTCAGTCTGACAGGCGATATCACCGCCTCTGCATCGAGCTCAATCAGACAGGCGATATCACCGCCTCTGCATCGAGCTCAGTCTGACAGGCGATATCATCGCCTCTGCATCGAGCTCAATCAGACAGGCGATATCAACGCCTCTGCATCGAGCTCAATCAGACAGGCGATATCAACGCCTCTGCATCGAGCTCAATCAGACAGGCGATATCACCGCCTCTGCATCGAGCTCAATCAGACAGGCAATATCACCGCCTCTGCATCGAGCTCAGTCTGACAGGCGATATCAACGCCTCTGCATCGAGCTCAATCAGACAGGCAACATCACCGCCTCTGCATCGAGCTCAATCAGACAGGCGATATCACCGTCCCAGTCTGCGTGTGTGTGTGAAGCACACAGACAAGAGGCCGGCTTGGCATTACCGTCAGTGCTCGCGCGGTGTCCCCATTCAGCTCAGTGGGTGCAGTGTTCAGCTGCGCCAGTTTCATGTTACTATTTTCAACAGAGAAAACTGGCCCAACTAAAAGCTTTCCGGCCAACAGCAGTGTATGTCAAACATGATAAAACGTATGACTAAACAACAACGCAATTGTTCTGACAAAGTTTATCAACTTAAAACAAGACCCACACATTTAAAATGGAGTACTTACAGTAGAATGTGAAGCAGCCAGCTGTGTGCGACGACTGAGCGTGTGGACACAAGCACAATACCCGTGATTCTGGCCAGCTGGTAGAGTTGAGCGACCAATCGACTTCACGCCCATAAATAAGGTCATTAAATAAGGTCAAGTTGTTGGTGGTGTGGTCTTTACAACGAGCAATCGGCTTCACGCCCTTAGATAAGGTCAAGGTCAAGTTGTTGGTGGCAGTGGTCTTTACAGCTTTCATTTCAAACTTTCATTTCAAAGTCGAATTTGAGCAGCGTTACGTCACAGTTATCTCGACAGGTCAATGGTTGGACACCGTCACTGCAGTAAAACTGTCATCTGCTTCACAGCATGTGCTGTGAGTTGAACTATGCTGCTTTCAGTGTGTGTGTGTGTGTGTGTGTGTGTGTGTGTAAACACAACAGACATGATCTGGCAGTGATTGATACATAGATTTGGTTTTATAAATTTTTGGAGCATTTGTTTAGAATGGGCTTTCTTTCAAATTTCGAAGGGTGTCACATCTGCACCAGTGCTCGAGCCAGTGAAGACAGTTGCATAAAGGTGTGTGTGTGTGTGTGTGTGTGTGTGTGAGAGAGAGAGAGAGAGAGAGAGAGAGAGAGAAAGAGAATGTGTGTGACGGTATGTAGAGACTCTGTGGTAATGTTTGCTTTGTCATGATGAACACGGATAAACGAAGAAAAAGATTTGTCATTTCTAAAATTTATTCTGCTATGTTGAAACACTGATTTATGCTGACTGACTAGATAGTAAAGGTTCACATCAAGGTTCAGCGAACTTTTCACGTGCTTACTAATATATGGAAAGTGGTGGGTGCTATCGATTGTTGAATGTTGTATTTTCCGAAAAAGACCACTTGAGCCAGTTCAGTGAAAATCATTTACACTGAATGTAAAACACAAAAACCTTTTAATGCAAAGTCACGATTTTAAAAAGTAATATTTAACTGAGAGAGGTCAATTCTGTCCACTTAAGAGTGTGTCAAGGCAAGGCAAAATGACACTTATTCAGCGTAAAAGATTATTTCCCATAATATAAATTCAGAGTAATATCTCATACATTTAGCTGCTCCAAAGAGATATATCCATCAATGTAATTTCCAAACTAAGTTAAATAATTTCGCATTTAGACAGAACTTGATAAGAACGACTGGTGGTAATCAGTATTCAGTATTTAATGTAAAGTGCCAAGTTTTCTGGATAAAAAATAGAAATGCAACAGGAAATTCATGACAGGGTTTAGGTTTCATGTCGGTCATCAGTCATTGATGGATCCAGTTTTAAATGACCCATCAGTGTGGATGCCATTGAACGTTTCATAAAATCAGTCATGCTAACAGGGCTTTTGATAAGTTCTGTTATTCTCTGGCATAAAATTCACAACTACAGTTCACAGAAGAATATGAATATAGTCTTTACAATAGTTGCTATGCATTTTGACATTGCTGCTTGCATATTGTGAGCCACAGTGAGATAGTGCCAATTTAGCTTTATAATTTCATGTTTAGAATTAAACATGTCTGCACATTACGCCCACGCTGACACGGTGCTTTAGGAAATCTTTTAGACATTTTGCAACTGTGAGGATTTGGATTTCCACAAAGCATGGGAAGTGCTTTCCCAAACCAATCGAATTAGACTAATGCAAGTAACAGTTACACTGTAGATCTGATGTATTTCAGCTGTGCTGCTCTGAATGTCTGTCTGTCGGTCTGTCTGTCTGTCTCTCTTGTGTAAATGTGGAAATTTGATAATATACAACCCACCTGGAAAACCACACAGCTTTCCTCATAGTATTACAACACAACCGCCGGAGTTTCTCACAATAAACGGGGACCCACAAATGATAATCAACTGAGCTAGTATTGTTCTCTGGAGGTGTTGCACTCTGTGTAATATGAGCTGATAGATAAACTGACATAAACAGCATCACCACCTGTCAATCATGGCCAAGGCAAATTTCACGTTGTCTTGATACATATATGCACTTTAGAATTCTGACACACTACAATAGGCTTGGAAAAAACACGACAACCTTTCTGTTAAAAGCATTAAGGACCAATGTCCTTAGTGTGTCTGCTGTTGGTGTTTGTGTTTGTGTGTGTGGAGGGGGCAAGGGGGGAGTGCGCATGCATGTATGAGGACTCACAATCACTTGTGTTCAAGAAAATTGTAGCTCTGCCCTAATCCGTTGGGATGATGACAACCTTGTTATCACTGGATAAAGACCGGATTATGGTTATCACGAGAAGAGCGACACCTGTAAATCGAATAAAGAAATAACACCTTCGTTTGATGCATTCAACAGTTTTAGAAATATTTCAAAACATACAATGACATAGAAAAATACATATAAATCAATTCTTCTGTCTCTATCCCCTCACAAAACAAAATTTCTGAACAAACGGAAGTTTTGCAAGTAAACTGATTCGTTTTGCTTTCTTGTGAAGATCTTCATGTTGCTCATTTAGATACTATTTAAGAATAAAATATCGTCACTTATCCGGAATACACAGAATCTTTCTACTCTTACAAAAGGTTGTGTATATTTCATTGTCCATTCAGCAATCTCAACTGGAAACAGATTTTTATTCTTATTGTCATAAGGTTTCTCCAGATGTACAACTGAGATGGTTTCAAACCAGGCTATTGCACAGACTACTACCAACTCAACAGATATCTGTTCTTGCATAGATTAACTGAGTTTCCTATTTGTACTATTCGTGAGGAAGATGAGCAGTCAATTGTTCACATGTTGTATGACTGCAATGTGGTCCACCGGTTTTGGACACAGTTGCAGCACACCTTCAAGGAGAGGTGCCAGCATTGCGGAAACTTTAAATTAGATGAGGAACTTGTCTTATTTGGTATAAAAGAAAATCTATAAACTGATAAAGCGATGGATCTGATTCTGCTTTTAGCTAAATTTTATATCCACAGATGTAAATTGCAAAATGTACAGCCAGCTATACAAGCTTTTATTGCTCTTCTAAAAACAAGATATTCTGAAGAACAGTACATAGCAAATATTAACAATTCAAGAAGACAGCTTGAGGAATGCTGGCACGTCTACCACCCTGTCATTAATTAATTTCTTTTTCTTTGTCCACTATAGTCTTTGCTGTGATCATATTCATCGTTTCCTGCTCCCTTACTGCTACCATGAAGTTGGTAAACAATATGTGTTTACCTATAGTACAATATGTGTTTACCAAACATTTGTTTGCATAAACCAAGCATGAAATGGAGAGTCAGACAATAGAGAGGTCCATCCAACGTGGTGTGTGTGTGTGTGTGTGTGTGTGTGTGTGTGGAGGGAGGGGGTGTTAGGTGTGGACAACTGATAGGAGAGCATGAGAAAAAGTGGAACATGGAATTAGGGAATATGAAGTGAAAACATACCTATCTATATATATTTATGTTGATGATATTGATTATGACAAAGCTTGTGTGTACCCGAAACTTATTTGTTTCAAAGTCTCCTTTATTTCGCTTTGTATGTGTGAATGTGTGTACTTATGTAAAATGGTACAAAAATGTGTTCATAAAAAAATACATATATATTTCATTGTCCAGCAGAATTGCTTAATATATTAACAAAAGCTAGGTGAAGTATGAAAAGTCTTTGAATGTATCTGCATGCCATATGAATCAAAGAGTAACAGGTTGTTCTGAGGGTATTCTTAGATTCCAGACCAGGTGTGTAAAGAAGACAGAAAGGAAAATAATGTTTCAAAATACTAAGTATTCCAACCCATTTCATCATAGTGACATTGAAAGGAGAGCTGACCTGCGAAAACCATCGTTCATGAAAAACATGTTTTCTGAAACACTCATTTCAAATCTGCTTCCAAGACAAAGAACGATTCCACTGGGATGACCATGAGTTGAATGGAAAACTGTGTTTGAAGAGTGGTTACAAGATCATGCAAATGACTTTCAGAAAACATCCTCATGGTCGCCGATTTCTCTTCCGCCACTTCTGTCAGTCGACGGAGATGCCAGACCAGATGATCACACAATTCTGCATCAGATCCAGTCCCAAAGATATGGACATCATACATTCTCCCTCTCTGACAAGGGTAATGACTCGCGCTAGACATCAACGTGACAGGGAAGTTGTTTCCCTTGCCAATGGACTCTGCACCAGCTGCGACAAAGACGCGATGTCTACAGCTGTTGAGGATGACGTCAGAGTTGGCAGCCATGACCCAGAAGGGTTCCGTGCTGAGCAGAATCCTTTGCTGAGGGAAGAGGTGGGAGAGGTGGGAGGGGGGCTGACTCAGCATGGAGTGGAGCTGCTGGTATGTCAGGGGCTGTGGTGGACACATGGAATGGACTGGTCCTTTAGACAGCTCTGTCCGGACCTGGTCCACTTCCATTGTCATCCATGTCACCTTCTGTAATAAAAGTCAGAGACAGAAATACGTGGACATTCGAAGAAATATCATCAGTGAAAAATACCTTATGTAATCGCGGTGGATATTATTTATTTGAGACAAAATCAATGATGTTATGACACGAATTGACCCATCACAAAAAGCAATCATTGCCCTCCAAAATGCACAGACGTGGACAAGAATTGTCCAGCTCACGAAATGTGTACATCGCCAGCCATGTGAATGATTCATCCCACCCCTCACTATCGCTATCGTCACTACAACTACTGCTGATTCTGTTGTTGCTTCTGCTGCTGCTGCTGCTGCTGTACCCAGGTAACAATCACTATTTTCATAATATATTCATATGTGACATAAAAATCATGGCTCAAGATGAGTGGATCTAAATATTTAGAACTATAGTCAGTCGCACAGACCAAAGCAACCAACAACAATATAAGTAAATGAATGAATAGATGAACAAATAATACCATATTGAGTTTGTTTTATCACACACACACACACACACACACACACACACACACACACACAGACACACACACACACACACACACACACATATATATATATATATACATACAACACACACACACACACACACACACACACACACAGATACATGCACACACATATCTATCTATCTATCTATCTATATACATGTACATATATATTTATGTGTGTGTGTGCGCGCGTGCGCGTGTGTATATTTGTATATGTATATAGATAAACATTGAAAAACTAGGCAGACATGCAAAGAGACAGACAGACCTTCTCCATGACAACGTTGTACTGTCTCAACAAGCTCTGACGCCTGTTCTCCATGTTGATGTTGTTCACAGTAAAGACATGAAGCGCAAGATTTTGTGACGTCACAACTTGTTTCAACACTTGCTTGTTAAAACGGCCGTACAGGCCATGACCTCTGTGGTCGTGATGAACTCTTCCTGCTGACGTCACCACAGTCTGACCACCGTCCACTATATTGGTGCTGAGGAACCCCACCTGTTTCAACAGACCCTGTTCCCTTTGTTTCTCCTCTACACCTTCAGTACGTTCACAACCACATTCCACAACTAAATCTCTCTCTCCATCTCTCTCTCTCCATCTATCTCTCGATCACTCTCTCTCCATCTCTCTCTCTTTCTCTCCATCTATCTCTCGATCACTCTCTCTCCATCTCTCTCTCGATCACTCTCTGTAAAAATTGTGTGTGTGTTTGTGTGCGTGTGATAGTGTGCGTCTGTGCTTGTGTGTGTGTGTGTGCGTGTATTTGTTTGTTTGTGTGTGTGTGTGTGTGTGTGTGTGTGCACGCGCGCACGAGTGCGTGTTGTGCGTATGTGCGCGCGTGTGTGTGTGTGTGTGTGTGCAACTCCCCCTTCTTCCGTTCAACATAAACTCAGTTGAAACCATGACGTTGAAAGCCCCCCACTCCACACCCCAGCAGTGGCACATGGAGAAGAAACAAAGAGAAGGATGCTGACCTGAGAAACCATACTCACCACTCTGCCTTGCTTCAGGTACACGTAACCCTTGACCCCTTGACCCTCAACCAGGGACCTGAAGGTGGCCGGCAGATAATCACGTCCCTGGTACCCTTCAGGCTCAATGTCAAGGACGGCTTGATAGTCTTCCACAGTGGCCTCCCTTAGCGTCTCGTCTTTCGGAAGGGTTTCCATGGATTGTGAGGTCATTTTGGAAAGACTTCTGGATAGATCATGTATGACATATTTTCCTAAATTTTGGACACTGTATGGTCACCTTTCATATTAAAACTTTTATCAAGTCCCTACATATAAAGTATGGCAAAGGATTCAAGCGTATAAGTGTGTTGAAAATTGATCTGTTAGACATGATTTATTTCACTGTGTACAAATAGGCAATGTTTCCCAGTTTAAATATTTCAATTTCAAGCTTTAAGTGTTAGTTGTTTTTGTTTCTTTTACTTAGTTGTGTAAACGAATGAATCTATATATGTAACTGTGTGCTGACTGGTATATTATAAAGGGGTTTGTAAAGAATTTTTTTTTTTTTTACTGAATTAAAGAGTATGAAGGTGAAAGGATAGAAAAAAATCTGTGGACAGGCCTAGGACATAAGGAGGCCAGTCACAAAGGGTTTTTCTATTGTTTTATTTTACAATATTAAAAGAAAGAAGACAAGAAAACAGTGCCTTTAAAAGACAAACACAAATGTCATAAGTACAACATGTCCGGAAGTGGATAGTAAGCAACAACATAACATAAATAATGCATATGTGTGAAGACCAAACAATGACAGAAAATGACATTCCTAATACATTTAAACAGTACAGTTACAGCAGTTGAAGCTAAGATAATTTGGTGAAAGTACACTGACAGTATAGATTAGGTAAAGCTTACACTGTGTCAAAATGACTCACATCAATCAATTATCATGTAGCACTATACTGGAGTACAAATATTACCATCTTAGATGAACAGACTATAAATAAGTAATATACTGGAGTAAGCCGTTTAGGAGAGAGCATGATAACTGAATTACAATTAACAGACTGTGATAAATATCAAACTGTTTTAACCAATAACTGATATTAATCCAACATTGTCTTGTAATCTCTGCAACAGAATACTACACACACATTTTAGAGGACAAAATAATATATTAATAATATAAAAGATAATAGAATCAGTGGCTTTGGTATCAAACACTGGCAAACTGAGAAACTAAATAGTAGTCAGTGCTCAATACAATGATTGGAAGAACTATCATGGCTTGACTCAGCTAGCTAATAAAGTTACTGGTTTCATCAAACATAAACACAGTAAACATGATCTGTGTTCAACATTTAAATCTTCTCTGCTCAACCTGACCATCAGTGAGAGCAAATGGTAAAGAACACGTCACCCTAGACTGTTCTAGAACAGTCAAATAAACTGTCCATGAGCAGAAACGTCTAGAAGTGAATCATGACGACATGATGATGACTTATGTCAAACAATAATAAAACCTGTGAGGCAGCTAGCTGTGTGCGACGACTGAGCGAGTGGACACAAGCACAACACCAGTGATTCTGACCAGCTGGAAGCCTAACAGCTTTCATTTCAAAGTCGAATTTGAGCAGCGTTACGCCACAGTTATCTCGACAGGTCAATGGTTGGACACCGTCACTGCAGTAAAACTGTCATCTGCTTCACAGCATGTGCTGTGAGTTGAACTATGCTGCTTTCAGTGTGTGTGTGTGTGTGTGTGTGTGTGTGTGTGTGTGTGTGTGTGTGTGTGTGTGTGTGTGTAAACACAACAGACATAATCTGGCAGTGATTGATACACAGATCTGGTTTTAAATTTTTTTTGAGCATTTGTTTAGAATGGGCTTTCTTTCAAATTTCGAAGGGAGTCACATCTGTACCAGTGCTCGAGCCAGTGAAGACAGTTGCAAAAAGGTGTCTTCTACAGCACTTGTGTGAAGCAGCCATCATGGCCAGCTGAGCAATTGGCTACATATAATAGCCCATGTTTCCTCTCTCTCTCTCTCTCTCTGTTTGTGTGTGTGTGTGTGTGTGTGTGTGTGTGCTCAATTTCATTTAATATATATCCACAAAAAATGATATCAGACGAGTGTGTGTGTGTGTGTGTGTGTGTGTGTGTGTGTGTGTGAGAGAGAGAGAGAGAGAGAGAGAGAGAGAGAGAGAGTATGTGTGTGGCAGTATGTAGAGACTCTGTGGTAATGTTTGCTGTGTCATGATGAATTAATTTTATTCTGCAATGTTGAAACACTGGTTAATGCTGACTGACTAGATAGTAAAGTTCACATCAAAGGTGCAGTAAATACAAAGGAAAAAGCAGAAACAAAAACAAAGCAGAATGTTCGATTCTTGAAGGAAAGGTAAAAGACCGCCTTCAAACTCATGATCCGTTTCACGTGCTTACTGAATAATATTAAAGAAAAGAAAAATAGACTGAACATAGCACATACATCAGTCTTATTATTGCTTTTTCTTTTTTTCAAATACATCAAAATTATCATCTCCCCTCCACCCCCCATCCCCCCGCCCCCCCGCCACCCAAGAAGAGACTTAAACACCTTGGTCTTTCCTAACACTGATCATCCCTTTTTTTTCTCCTTTCCTCTTTCTTTTTTGTTATAATGCAGTGTGACATGCGGTGGACAAGACAACAAGTCAGCTGATACGAAATTAAATCTGATTCATTTTTATACCCACTTCCAAATATACACATACACACGCACACACATACACACAAGTACGTGCACACATGCATAACGCCCATGCACACGCATACATATACACATATGCACACACACATACATCTGTGCGCACACACATACTCACACTCACACTCTCTCTCACACACACAAACACATGCACACACTCACACACACGTTTACAGACCTGTATACAAAATTACATCATACCACTTAACAATATTCATCCAGTCATTGCTTTGTTGAGTGTTTCATCTATATCTGAAAGGGTATCCAGTTTCACAGTTTTACCATTTTTCAATTTTGTCAAAATGTTTCCTTTGGAAGACCACGCTGCTAAAACCACCGAGTGTTGTTTCGCTCTGGAAAGCAGTCTGTATTTGGTCAAAGTCAGATCCTCCGACACAGATATGCCAGTTTGTTTTAAGTTTCTCCTGTTCTTCAGTACGGAGCTCCTGACTTGTCTGGAGAAGAAGCAGGCCAGGAAGGGGCATGGTCTGGTTCCACCGGGCTTCCCTGAGCTGTGTGCAATTTCTGGGTCATCAGGCAACACAGCAACACCCAGTTTCTCAGAGAATATGTTCACACACTTGTTTGCACAATCTGCCACAGTCTTCTCTTCCCCCCATTGCACCTCTTTCACTCCGCACACCCTCATGTTCCAGTTTCTGCTGTGTTGTTCTTGGCCATTGACAACGGAACGTAGACTGTTGGCCTCTTTCTGCTGTGTTGTTCTTGGTCATTGACAACGGAACGTAGACTGTTGGCCTCCTGCTGTGTTGTTCTTGGTCATTGACAACGGAACGTAGACTGTTGGCCTCCTGCTGCTGTGTTGTTCTTGGTCATTGACAACGGAACGTAGACTGCTGACCTGCTGTGTTGTTCTTGGTCATTGACAACGGAACGTAGACTGTTGGCCTCCTGCTGTGTTGTTCTTGGTCATTGACAACGGAACGTAGACTGCTGACCTGCTGCTGTGTTGTTCTTGGTCATTGACAACGGAACGTAGACTGTTGGCCTCCTGCTGTGTTGTTCTTGGTCATTGACAACGGAACGTAGACTGTTGGCCTCCTGCTGCTGTGTTGTTCTTGGTCATTGACAACGGAACGTAGACTGTTGGCCTCCTGCTGCTGTGTTGTTCTTGGTCATTGACAACGGAACGTAGACTGCTGACCTGCTGCTGTGTTGTTCTTGGTCATTGACAACGGAACGTAGACTGTTGGCCTCCTGCTGTGTTGTTCTTGGTCATTGACAACGGAACGTAGACTGTTGGCCTCCTGCTGTGTTGTTCTTGGTCATTGACAACGGAACGTAGACTGTTGGCCTGCTGCTGTGTTGTTCTTGGCCATTGACAACGGAACGTAGACTGTTGGCCTCCTGCTGTGTTGTTCTTGGTCATTGACAACGGAACGTAGACTGTTGGCCTCCTGCTGTGTTGTTCTTGGTCATTGACAACGGAACGTAGACTGTTGGCCTGCTGCTGTGTTGTTCTTGGTCATTGACAACGGAACGTAGACTGTTGGCCTCCTGCTGTGTTATTCTTGGTCATTGACAACGGAACGTAGACTGTTGGCCTCTTTCTGCTGTGTTGTTCTTGGTCATTGACAACGGAACGTAGACTGCTGACCTGCTGTGTTGTTCTTGGCCATAAAAATATCCACAGAATCAGTCGGAATTCACAGTTAAAAATTGTAAACCATGCGAGTTAATACCCTTGAACTGATCACGATGAAAGGAAAAAATTTCCAATCTTAACTTTTCTCAAAATGAAGTCCTTTTCACTTCTTTCGACGTTTAGAAGTACTTGTACTTGGCTCTACATGTCATTAGTTTAACAAAATACTAAATTTTCATATCACGTATAAAACTAGAATGAACATAAAAGAGAAATTGAATCGACCGTGTCGTACTACATTCCCGGCGGGTGTAACTAAACTTGTACACCTATCTATATCTAGTGAAAACGGCTAAATGTTGCAGTGTGATTGCAGCGATAGCCATTAAAAATAATTTTTGGATTGTCCTTAAATATTTTTTTGAATGGCCAAGATACACCAGAATAATATGATTTAAACAGCGTTCTCACTGTGAATATCGCCCTTTAAAAAAGTATGTTCAAATATTAAATCTTAGAACGTCAGTTAAGGAGCCACGATAGTGTAGTGGGTAAGGCAGTTTCTTCTCACCCGAACACGCGGGGTTCGAGTCTGGTTAGGACTTTTTTTTCTTTCTTTTTTTTTTCTTTTTTTAAACGCGAAGCTTTATAATAACAAATACAGAACACATTTAAACGATTACATTTAAAAAAAAAAAGTGTATCACAAGTGAGTCTTGAAGCCCTTGCCTCTCTTGTTTGTCACAAGTTATTGTTCTTCATGGCCAAGCCAATGAAATCAGCTACATTTTTACGTTGTCACGTTTTATAATTATGTTTTCTCCAGCGCTAGACAGGCATGTCAAATCTACTTCAGCATTTCTTTTGTGTGAGTGTGATTTGGTAAAAAAAAATCTTTAATTAATGAGACAGGACGAATTAGAGCGTTTAATATGCAAACGATTGAATGATAACTTGAGCAGGAACAAGCTTGAGCTTTTATCGTGCCTTATCGCAATACATACGATTAACAAATGCGATGGCGAAAGATACACTGATGTCAGTCGACAAAACAATTTCAGTGCAAGGTCAAAATATACTAAACTGAAAAGTATAATGCATGTAATTCTGCAAAAAAAGGCAAAAGCCTGTTTTTAAGTTTGGTGATGCATGTTTGGATTTTGTCAATTCTGTTAGATATATTGGCATCGAATTATAAAAAACGAACCTTTTGTACAGCTAAAAATAGTTTTATGGACAGGCTTAAAGAGCTATGTTTTCGTTACTTCAGTCAGCCAGAAATCAAGAAGTTTATCTTGACATATTGTTCTGGACATGTATCAGTCTATGATTGTTCCTATTTTAATGTAAGGTAAGAACAAAATATAGGGTTATAAAAATGTAGATATACCTGAAAAATTATAATTGAAATTTTGGAATGATTGTTCAAACTGAACAGGAATACTGTGACTCAAATGGTGTATGGAGGAACTGGTATTTATCCAATTAATGCATTAGTGAAAATGAGACTGAATCAATTTTGGACCAGCTTAGTTTTATCAAACGTGGAAAAATATTTTGGAAAAATGCTTGACATTACTTGAATTACATCGAAATGGTATTTGTTCTTCAAATGAATGAGTAACAAGAGACACAGTTTCATAGAAACAGGGTATGACTGTGTTTGGGATGCTCAGTCTTTCTTAGAGAGTGAATCTTTCTGTAAGAATGTCATTGCTTTCAGAGATAATTTTGAAAATGTGTGGAAACATGCTCTAGTGGCACATGATAAATGTTTATTCTACCGAAATTTCAAATGTGAATTTGGTAGAGAAAAATATGTCAAATGCCTTGATAATTACGTTATTAGCTTCTTCAAATTTCGAAGTAGTAATCATAAGTAATCATAAATAGAAACAGGGAGACGCAAAGGCATACCCCGAGAGGTACTGCTGTTTAATATTTGTAACATGTCTGTGATTGGGAGGATTTCCATTCTATTGTGCATTTTGGGGGCGGGGGTCGGGGGTGGGGGATTCTGGGCGTATAATATATATTTTGTAGTAATCTTCCACACTCCAGTAGGAGTGGAAGGGTAATTAAAACTTGAAACTTGAAGAGACAGACGCAAAGAGAGAGAGAGAGAGAGAGAGAGAGAGAGAGAGAGAGAGAGAGAGACAGACAGACAGACAGACAGACAGACAGACAGACAGAGAGGGAGAGAGAGGAAGAAAGTGGGGAAACAGATGGGTTTTTGTGCATCATCCACGTAGCATTATACAAACACATGGGAAATGGAACAGATGGGTTTTTGTGCATCATCCACGTAGCATTATACAAACACATGGGAAATGGGGGAACAGATGGGTTTTGTGCATCATCCACGTAGCATTGTACAAACACATGGGAAATGGAACAGATGGGTTTTTGTGCATCATCCACGTAGCATTGTACAAACACATGGGAAATGGAACAGATGGGTTTTTGTGCATCATCCACGTAGCATTATACACACACATGGGAAATGGGAGGCGGAGGGGGTGGGGGGACATGGGATCGGTACAGGGGTGGGGAAAGTGGTACAATCGTTTTAAGCAGTGGCACAGCAGTTATTGTTATATGAGTGTGTTTGCTGGCAATCTTTAAAAAAACAGGACACACACACACACACACACACACACACACACACACACACACGGTGAATAAACAAACAAAAAGTCGACGGGAAAGTTTTGTGTGAGAGAGAGACCTTAAAAAAGGAAATCCATTTTATCAAAAATAAATTACAATGGTTGCAAATCAGAAAAAAATTCAACGGATTTTGTCAGGAAATGTGATTTTATTATCAATGGTAATAAACACTGATATTATGGGTAGCTTTTTTCCACAATGTAAAAGATAGCACAGAGCACATATTTTGGAGTTTGCGTGCATGTAAGCATTTCTGGGTTCAACATATGTGGGAATGCAATAAATTGTTCATTTACAAAATTATTTACAAATGATGAAATACAACAGTTTTAGTACACTCTAGAAATGTCAGAACTTTCTCAAAGCAGTCATGATATACAAAAGTACATTGTATGTACAAATCGCAATTCTGCCATGTTCCATTACTGTACCATGAATTGAAATCTTCAAAGAATCAACTGAGGCATTACAGTTGATGAATAAGCCAAATAATGAACAACGTGGAGGAACGTTCAGCAATAAAACCTTTGATGTATAGATAATATGTGTGATGATATGACAATGCGTTTGTGTGAATGTGTGCATTACCACATATATGTTCTCATGGATATTCAGGTCTTCTATCTCTAATCCATGACAGAATACAATTTCTAAAGAAACGGAAGGTTTGCCAGTTAATTGCTTTTTTTTTCTTTCTTGTCAAGGTCTCTTTGTTCGGCCATCCACGGCACATCACCTGAGCAAGTGTTTGAAAGGCATGCATGTTTTAGCTGTCTCAATCAGAATCTCACTAAACAGTTCTGTACTTCAATCCATAGTTTCATGGGATAATATGACATCCCAATAACTTTTATTCTTATCGGTAAAATTGTAACTTCTTGTATTTACATATCGTCCTTTCAAATAAAGTTTTTTTGTTTGTTTTTTTCCCCGTAAGTGAACATTTGATAGAAACACAAAGAATGGTGTGGCCACGGTACATGGCTAATAAAACATCTGCACACTGAATGATCCGTGGACTTTTAGGCTGTAATAAAATCTAACAAGAGGCAAAGCTTTCAAGACTCACTTGTGCTTCGTGCTTTATCCAGTAAAGGAATCATGAGGAGAAAAAAAAAGTGATAAAAACTCGTTAAAAAGTGTTCTGTTTTAAACATGATATATAAAACAAGCTTGGGGGAAAAAAGAAGAAGAAGCAGAAGAAACAACAACAAACAACAACAACAAAACAACAACAACAACAACAAAAACAAAAAAACAAGAGAGGCAAGGCCTTCAAGACTCACTTGTGATACACTTAAATAAAAAATCTAATCGTTAAAATGTATTCTGAATTTGTTATTATAAAGCTTCGGGTTAAAAAAAAAAAAAAAAAAAAAAAAAAAAAGCCCTGAAGGCAGATTGGAACCCTGTGTGTTCGGGTGAGAAGAAACTGTCTCAGTATACTCAATACACTATCGTGGCTCCTTAACTGACGTTCAAAAATTTAACATTTAAACATGCTTTTTTAAGGGCGATAAATCGATTGGTATTCGCGGTGAGAACCTGTTTCAATCATATTATTCTGGTATATCTTGGGCATTCAACAAATCTTTAAGGGCAATTAAGAATTCTTTTTAAGTCCGCGGTAAAGGAGACGTGGCTATCGCTGCAACATTTAGCAGTTTTCTCTGGATCTAGATAGATGTACAAGTTTAGTTACACCCACCGGGAATGTACGAACTGACTGTTGATATTTTTATGGCAGTTTGGGGCATAATCCAGTAAGTGATGAGGCGTTCACAAATCTTTCTCTGAATGAATATTTAACAGTCTCCTTTTCCAACTTTCCATCACATGTTAACGTGTATTGTCGATTGAATATAGGATTGAATGGGCAGGTCAACTACTTGAAACAAAATGGCGTCCTTTGCGTTTGCGAGGAATATGAGCACGCGCTTTGAATATGTATAAATCTGTGTACGCAACTGATTTTTGCCCATGACCTTCAGGGCTCAGCCAATAGATCTATAAAGTCCACTCGTAGCATTGATTTTAGTATTTTCCGAAAGAGACCACTTGGGCGAATGAACATAGTGAAAGCC